>NW_020447232.1:0-8124 GCF_003343035.1 Apteryx rowi
GGGAGGGGACAGGAGGAACGGAAGGGAGGGGACAGGAGGAACGGAAGGGAGGGGACAGGAGGAACGGAAGGGAGGGGACAGGAGGAACGGGGGAATGAAATAGAACAAAGAATAGAACAGAAAGAACAACAGAAACACTAGACTAGAACACACTACACAGACTAGAACAGACTGGAATGAAAAGAAAAAGAATAGATACTGCTTACTAAAGGAGTAAAGATAAGAAARAAAAAATCCAGAAAACAGCATTATGGTATTATATAAATATCTGGTTCACCCATACCCTCAAAACTGCATGTAGTACTAGACCCCGTATTTCAAAAAGGGCATGTTACAAATGAAATCGGTTTAGGGAGAGGCACAATGAGTAAAACTATGGAACAACTTGTACTTTATGAACTGTGTAGGCTGGGACTACCCAACCTGAAAAACAGTCAACATAGATGGGGTATGACAGAGGTCTATATAACTTTGCATGGAGAAAGCAGCTAGATATGAGGTGTTTACTTTTCTTCTCTGAGAACTAGAGGCAAAAGATAATGAAAACCAGGTTCAAAGCAAACAAAACCAGTCTCTTAAACAAAACCACACTCACTGTATATTAGATCTGTGAAGCTCTTTGCCAAAGAAGTCCACGACAGAGACAGTACAAAGGCCTTGCTGGTTCTGCCCCTGGAAGAGACCCACTCCTTGCAACAGCACAGCCAAAGGGACCAGCAGAATAACATACTAAAAAGCAGTTTTGCAGAAGAGGGTGCAGGGGATCCTGGAGGAGAAGTGAAACATGCAGCAGCATCACAAACTTGTGATGATGCTAAATTCATCACAGGATGTAATAGTAAGAGTGTAGCCAGCTTGTTCAGAGCAGCAGTTTTTCCCCCCTTTAGCACTCATGATCCCACAGGTTCTGCACCCAGTTTTGGGCTTCCCAGTAAAAGGAAGGTGTTGACAAACTGGAGTGAGTGACTAAGTAACACCACTAAGATGATCAGGGAGCTACAGCACAGGACGCACCAGGAAAAAGTTAGATTTGTTCAGTTTCAAGAAGAAGGGAAAGATGAGGGGAAAGAAGGTGGCGGAAGAGGATCTAATTGTTGTCTTCAACAGCCAAACAGTTGATTACAGAGAAGACTTAGCAACATTCCTCTTCAAGGTGCACAGCAGAAAGAAGAAAGGCAACAGCCAACAGTCCAGCACAGAAGATCCTAATTAGTTAAGGAAAAATTTCCTCACAATGAGGGCAGGTCAAACACTGGAACATATTGCCCACAGATGTGATACAAACAGACCTCCACAAAATATCAAAGATGGAAAATTGATACTCAACTACAGTTTTCCAGTTCAGACCAAACATGGGAGCACTTGCATTTAATTACTTTAAAAGTCACAGCCAAGGAAAACTCTTAAGGACATATTTGTTAAACTAGCTGTTTCAACACACACATCCTGAAAGATAAGAAATTCTCCCTATTAGCTGTCATTTTTTCCCTTTCTGAAAGGAAAGTATGAAAGAAAAGGAAGTATGTGAGCAACGACTATGGCTCAAACAGCCACATCCAAAACTAAGAGGTGTGACACAAAAGATGCAAACGGTAGCATTTATTGACATAACTGTCATTAGATATTCCCAAATCTTATGTTCAGTAGAAAGATGACATCATTAGCTCTACTTAAAGCTGTTACTACTTTTAAAATAACAGTTTCATACTGTACAGTCTTTCAGTAAGCACCAGTTAACCCAAAATTTTGTTGAAGGCTTTCACTGCATGTCAATGGCAACCTACCAACAATCCTAGAAGATCCTATCTTCTGTTTTCCACAGGAGGTATAATGCAGTATTATCCCCTTACTACACCTACTTAAGCGCTGGAGCAGGGCAGGGGGAAAAGGTGATTCAGATGCTCAGCCTGTCAGCTTTGATTTGTGCTACAACTAGTAAAAAGAGTAACAGTAAGTTTTTCCTGAGATATGTTGTCAAAGAAGTACTCCACATTCATAAAGTGTCCTCCTTCTCACATATGTCTCTCCCAACCCCAAAAGATATCAGCAAACCTTTCTGCCCGCTCAAACTAGTCCATAAAGGAAGTACGCCCATACAGACTTTTGCCAACATTAAGTCCCATCTATGCAAGTGAAGTTTGACAGCATAGCTAGTAGGAATGCACCACTCCCCACCCATGATTCTATGACAAACCTGAAGTTTGGCAAACCACATCTACAATGCAAGATGATCAGTTAGTATTTTATATATGTACAATATACTGTGATGTACTTTTTGATTAAGTTGTACATAAAGTGAATCCAAAACCTGATATAATAGATATTATCTGACAATACAGTTATCTAAAAGTTGCATGGAGACATATTTCCTGCAGTGCCCTGGATCTGCCAGGTAGCTCTCTAACGATGTCAGTCTCAGACTTAAATGTTGTTCAAAAATTGATAAAGTTGAGCTCATTACTCTGGTCTTTCCTCCTTGCTCAAACTGGCAACTGTATTTGTGGCTGTAACAGCAGTATTGGTGATCCAACTGTACTCATTTAGAAATCCAATATTTGTACAGTAAATACAATTTTTGAGGGAAAAACATTACATCCCAATCAATCTTGGCATTTGCCCTTTTAAATAAAAAACAGGTTCTGCATGTCTTACAGGCAAAAGCCAACTCTAAAAGCCTCTTGAAACACTCATTACACAGCATCAAAACATTTAGAATTCATGAAGTTTTTCATCCCAATAATTAAAATGCAGGCAGAAAAAATGTCAAAAAAAATTAATTTATCTTTAAATCCCTTTCAACAATACTACCATTCTATTAAGGAGCTGTAGAGAGCTAACTAAGCTTCTTAATTCCTTTCTATTTAACCCCACTCTCCTGGAGATCAATGTTCTAATGAGATACCAGTAAAAGATTTGGGCCTTGCCTGTAGAGCATTAGAAATGATTCTACAAAATGGTCCAAACTGAACAGATATCTAACTCTTGGAAAATTGGTTATCATAATACCATTTAGGAGTTTGTATTATTAGTATTTTCTACAAGAGGCAAGGTACTTTATATCAGGTTCACCTCAAGGCAGGTCACAAAGATCACAATAATCCACCCAAAGAGAAGGAGACCTACCTGTCACTTTTAGGATAGTAGAAATAAATACCATAGTAGTTTATATAGTCTGTCAGTTGGTTCAGCATGGATGATTTTTTTTTTCTTTTTTTTTGGCTGCCTGCCACTGAACAAAAGCAAATTTTGCACCTAAACAATCTGGGCATTAAGCACACAGGAAGTCTTATCTTCTGACTTAGGGCAGAAGATGACAGACATTGTTGGTGAAAACAAAGAGGCACTGCCCTAATAGCCAAGGGCAGCAACCCTTAAGTACAGTAGGATTTTTAACACCCAACAGACTCGACATCTTGGCACTAGCAGTCACTGCAACTGCTTTGCTTGCCACAGCCGTCACAATGGGAAAATCTGACTTGGACAGAATAATACAGAAGGAGAATTTAAAACCACACAAAATGTCCCTATTCCTTATGATTTCTTAATGCATACAAAAATGTTATCTGAATCACATGCACCTGTCCTAAACATCCTCAGGTGCTTGTTTCCATTTCAGACATGCAAACATTACTAATTATTCAGTTTTTTAAAAGTAAATGTCTGGAAATAGTAAAGCAATGCACATGCAATATCCTCTTTAGAACTAACCTTTGAAATTCTTAAAAAACAAGACAAAGACACAAACAAGCCATAAACATGCCAAAAAGATTATTTATTCCCTGACCACTGTTCAGTCAGCAGGGCGAAATGCAGCAAGAGTATCTGGATTTAGGCAATTAAACACAACAAAGTGGTAAATTTAAAGTTGTGAAGAAAGCCCCTAACACAGCCATTTCTTGACTCAAATGCAACATATTCAAGTGGAAAGCTTTGTAATGCAGCTGTTTGTGTATGGAAAGTTCACCTCAATTAAGTCTGTTTAGAGCAACATTCAAGTCCTAACTAACTTTATTTCAGCCAAATTATAATAGATTGCCAAATTAAATGCAAAGGGAGCTGTATCAGTACAAGAAATCAACTCTTTCACAAGCAGGCAAACGACAATTACATCATTTTATCCAAGTGACTCTACTTTAACAATGATCCACACAGCATACTGCATAAAGTGACACTGCTGGAGTATAATTTTTTGTTTTTAAAAACAGCAGCCCAGCCACTCAAAGGGCTTCACACAGAGCAAGTGTCACACCCACATAGGATGCAGGCCTTAAAAACCTTAAAGCTCGTTCAGTGGAAAGTTTCCCCATCACTGCATTTTTCAGTAACAAAGATGTTGCCAGAAATGACAATTTTTCATGTCCCCTGATGATGCCTTGCTAGCATTTGGTTATAAGCCATAAAGCAGGAATAATTTCAGCCTGTCAGGAGTCTAGCTAATGCCCAGTTTTCCCCTAGAGAGAATTCCTGTCAAACGTAATGAGAGCTCCAAAGGCCCTCTCTACAACATAATGAGCACTTAGACCATGCTGGTGATCAGCCAGCAAAAAGCATCAATTTGAGCCTGCCTACACCCTTGGGGCTAGACGTCACCAGTTTTAATAAGAATTATGATTACTATCTGCCAAACGCCTCCTCAGAACTTATCGTTTGCACTGGAAATTCAAAAGAATGTCATTGTGGTTTTTTGTTTCTTTTAATCTAAGACCACCTATATACTGAATTGTAACGCAACCATTTGGCATCCTCATAGCAGGCATCTAAAACAAGATTCTTTAATACGAAAGCGGTATTTTATCAGAAACTAGAGTAACTTAACATGTAAAAGCATAGTACCTAAGACTCATATCCAGGGAAGTTTATCTATCCCTTTAAATGTTTTTTCTTAAGTGTTTCTTAACAGTATACAAAGAGTTAGCATTTTCTACTCTCCCCAGATAGAGCTAAGGTAGGTATAACGCTCTCTCATGCATCTTAAAAGCCTCTACAGTATCACTGCATACTGGGTATACAATGATAGTTGCCATACATACAGAACATTAAACTTTTGCAATACAGAGATGTTAAGGTCGAAGCGGAAAGCTCAGTTCTGACACTCCTTAATCTCATGGGCTTAACTGATTTTACCCTAAAGTTAATTCTTGGTACGTTTATGGAGTTTACACGCTCTCTTCAAAGCACTTATGAAAATAATAAAATATCCACTTTGCACCAAAAAAGGCTCCCATAGAGACGTTGGCTTCCTCACAATCTGCAGTCTGCTTTAAAGTTGTTCAGGAGGAGGGAAAGAAAAAAGAAAACACACCACTCAAAATCTTGAAGCCTGAAAAAGTTACCTCACAGAAAATCTGCATTCTTCTAAAACACAGGACAAAAGCTACAGAACAGAACTGAGTCAAACACTACTCCAGTTGTTCAGTCTACCTTTCCAGTGAATCACTTTAAAACAATATATAGTGTCATAATATTTCTGTTTTTTTCCAGTATCTTGCATTTAAACAAGTGCATCTCTAAAAACAACACTAAATGCCAGAAATCTATCTAGCTTTCCAGACATAAAACTATCATGGAATTAAAACATCACTTTAGCAAATAAGGTATTTTTAGGGGAGAGGGGGAAAAAAAAAAATCAAAGAGTTCAGAGTTACAAAAGCAAAACTCAACTCTGCAGTTCACTTGCTTAATGAAAGTCTTTGAATATACTGAAGATCTGAAGCCTGAACTAATCAATTTCTTTGCTGTGCCCTAGCCGGTCAGCCATGCTCTTTAATTTAATGAAACAAGAGTTTTAGATGAAATAGCACATATACATCAAGAAAGAATTGTATTGTTGCACTTTGAAATGTGTCCAACTGTGCAACTTCATCTAATGATAATTTTTTTAAGAGGCCATCGATTTCTGAAAGACTTATTGTACCAGCATCTTGATGAAAAAGTGAATGTCAGCATATCTACAGAATACTTACACCCTGCCATTAATGCTTTCTTTGGCAGACAATGACTACTCAATTGAGGGTCCTCTGGGCTGAACAATCATTTAGCTTTTCTTCTCTTACAAGGTCCTTAGTGTCTTGTTCCAGTTCAATACTCTCTTTATTCACCATTATAGTGGCTGTAAGTGTGAATTTTATGGGAACTTGCAAACTCATAGTCATAACTAGAGCTTTCCAAGTCACTAATCTTTTCTTACTTTTAAATGGCAAGGATTTGAGCAACTATCACAACATATGCTACGCACACATAAGACCGGTTCTACATATCAAAGGCTCTATCAACGACAAAATAAAACCATAAAAAGCAGAACCAACTTCGAGAGCACTGTTGCTCAACCTAAAGCACACCTCATTTGACAGAAGACAAGCAAAGGTTTACTAATCACAGCTACAAATCAGTCCATTCTTTCAGACATATGATACTGTCATTCAAATATAAATAAAGCCACATTTAAATACGCTAGACTACAGATTTTGTCATTTAGAAAATGAAATGCCTTACCTGTTTGTGCATTTCAATGTTTAATCCATATGACATTTCATAATACTGTAAATTAAGAAACATACATTACTTTCTCATGCTGGCTAACAATTGTATTAAAAGATATTTACAGAAATAAAGAAAAAAAAAACAAACGTACTTACCATCACATAGTGCCTCTGCATTTCTGTCTTTTCACTTGCCAGTTTCTCACATTCCAATTTAAGGCTACAAAATAGATCACACTTTCATGTAAGTGTTATGTCATTTGTTTTGACATCTACCCACCTTATTTGTATTTTGACAGAAAAAGCTCATTAAAAAAACCCTCATAAACTAACATGCAAACAGAGAGAAAGACTTAGTTCATCCTTTAAACACAAAGACTGAACAGGAAATTTAAAAGGTATATAACAGCATTCATGAAACAAGACCAAACTTTCCTTAATGCAACACAGGCGATCTTCATGCTTTGACAAAAAGTTGCTACGAAGCACAATGAACTCAAGCTATGGTATTATCTGAATTTCTCTAAAGCTATTGTCAGCAGTAAAATAAAAAAAATATTTGTTTGACATTTAGCAAGTTATAGCACTCATTTAGAATTGCAATTTGGGCACATCTATAATTTTCACCTTCAAGTAATCTGCAGCTTATGCTAGCTTGTCCACAACTTGAAAATCAGCAGCTTTGAGTATCATTTGCTAGAAAGTTTTCTGTTTTTGTTTTCTTAAATGAAAAGTTCTATTTGGAACTTGTATTTCTCACTCACAGCCTCATAATTCTGACTACTGTCATTGAGGGGAAAAGCCTCAACAATCCCTCTGTTCTTCAGACAGAGTGCTGATTTTTTTTTTTTAAATTACAGTTACAGTATCAAGTGTTCATAGTTTACACTGCATTTTTAAAGTAAAAAATGGCTTAGACAAATCAACAGTTATAGATAAGACTCAGACTACAGTGCCATAGGTGGAAACAAGGAATTTAATCAGAACCAAGGAAATTCCAACATGGAAACCTGCAGAGACTTCATTCCTACCCAAGTCTTGGAGAGGTACATAAATACAAATTTTGTGAGGAAGAGATTCCCCCCATAATGCTAAATGACCTATGTACGCAACAAGGAGAACCCATATCCTAAATATGCTGAGGTAGGGACCTCAGCAACAAGCACAGACACTTGCAGCAGGGGTGTTTGAAGGACAGCACAGCAATCTAAAACAAACGTCACCGCTTCAGTCGATTCATGTTAACTTTGCGGTAGCACTCCAATACTTGCGTGCTTTCACAATCCTTCTTGGTTAAGCACTGCATTTTATGACTCTCTGCATTAACACCGCACACAAAAGAGCAAACATAAGAATTAGTCCCCTGGACGGCCTGTGCCACAAAATTAGAGCAGGTCTTCTCCCAAAATACTTCGGAAAACCCTCAACATAAAGAGTACCAAGGACTTTTTTTTTTTAAACGCATACAAGTTGTGAACGAGTTCAGCTCCGGTTATCACCCCCATTTCACAGGTGCCCAGGCAGCACGGTCGCCTCTACTCCAACCACAAGATTACACTGCCTCGTACTGAGCTCCCGGCCCTCCGGCGGGACCCCGGCCCGGGAGCAGCGCGGCCCCGGCCGGCAAACAGCGGCGGCGAGGCGC
>NW_020447232.1:8149-10099 GCF_003343035.1 Apteryx rowi
ACGCCCAGCCCGGCAGCGGGACGCCCAGCCCCGCGGCGCTCACCTGTGGTACTGCGCCTGGAGGAACTGGAACTCCTCCTTGATGCGGTCCAGCGACTCCGGGATGGTGAACTTGAAGGGCTGACCCGCAGCCTGGTGCGGCGTCTGGGGCGGGCGCGGGGGAGAGAGCCGCACGGTGAGACAAMAGCCGGGCCGCCCGCACCCCGCCCCGCCGCCGCGCCGCGCACTTGTTACCCACCGCCCCGTCCCTCGCCCACGGGGCGCAGCGCCGCCCGGGGCGGCGCCGGCCCACCCGCGTTCGCCGCCGCCATCTCCCGGGAGCGGGGCGTGCCGACTCCTCCCCGCCGCGCCGCGCCCCGCCGCGGGGGCCCGTCTCCAGTGGGGAGCGGCGCGGCGGCGAGAATGAGGCCGGCCCGGCCCGACCCGACCCCCCGCCGCCGCCGCTACCCCGGCGCATAAGTTACACGTGAAACAAGGGGTGGAAAGGGGTCCCCGGGTCCCCCCCCCGGGGCCGTACTTACGGGATGCCGGCTCTGGGGGAACATGGCTCTGGCCGCCGCCGGGCTCCTCCGCAGCGCGATCCTGGCGGCGGGCCCCCCCACCCGGCCCCAACTTCAGGTCCCGGGAAGGGCGGGGGGAAGCACCAGCGCCGGCCGCCGGCTCCCCCGCGGCGGCGGGAGGCGGGAGCGGCGCCGCTCAGAGCCCCCGCCGCGGGGACATCCTGCGGCCGCCGCTTCCTTTGTTGCTGCTGCCTCGGCGGGGGCCGGCGGCGGGCAGCCGGGCCCCGCTCGGCACCGTCACGGCAGCTCCGCGCTCCTTCCGCTCCGCTCCAGCCCCCGGGCGGCGCCGCGCYGCGCCGGGGTAGGGACGGTGGGTGGGTGGGCGCCGCCGCTCGTCCGCCGGCAGCGTAAATAATCCCCTCGCAGGCTCGCAACTTGCCGACGCGATCGTAACACCGGAAACCCCGGGCGGGGGCGACTCCTCTCCCCACTTCTCCCTCGTGCCGAGGGGGGAAAATCCAGGCGCAGGCAGAGGGACGCGGTGTCAGCGGCGGGACCGCGGCACGCCGGCGGGGCGGGGGAGAGTCTCCAGCGGGGGCCGCGCTGCTCCCGGGCGCCGGCGAAGGGGCCGGGTCATGGGCAAGACACCGAGCGGTGAACAAGGGAGGAAGGAGGGAGGCGGCGGAAAGGGGCGGGGGGGGCTCTGCGCAGCCAGCCCGGGTCGGAGCAGCTTCAGTAGCACATGCACGAAACGCAGGAGCGGAGAGGAGGGCAACCACACACGCAGCACGCTCCTCCGTGACTTGCGAAGAGATCCCTGGGGCAAAAGGAAAACAAAACCCCCCAAAACGCCCACGGGCCCGATCGGCCCAGCCGCCCGCCCCGTTGGGAAAAAAGAAGGGGGAAAAAAAAGAAAAAAGCGTCCGTATCGGGGCTAAATCAGTCGGGAAGCTCCTCCGTGCAACAGCGCTGCTGCAGCCTCCTCCGGCCGGGCGCACGTCGGGGAAGMGCGAGTCTCACCAGAGCCCCCAAAGCAGGACGCATCGCGGCGGCGGCGGCGGCATCCTCCTCCTCCTCCTCCGCGCTCCCTCGGCCGCCCCGGGATAAAGTTGTCCCCGGCCGAGCAATCCAGACCAAAGCGGGCGGGAAGGCGACCGGGCGCCCTGCCCTTCCCGCCAGGCCGAGGCGCGGCGCGGCGGGCTCCGCGGGACGGGCTGCGCGGCCCTGGCCGAGCGGGACTCGCCGAGCTCGCCCGCGCCGCTTACATTAACACGCGGTTTCACACTCCTCGAGCTAACCAGCCGCCCGGCTCCGCCCACGCCGCCGCCGCCGCCGCCCAATCGCCTGCGCCAGCACCAACGTGGGCCCGTGATGAGCCCCGCCGAGCCGACCAATGGCAGCGAGCCCTTCGTCCCACCGCCTCTCCGCGTTTCGCTAGGAAGCGTTTCTG
>NW_020447232.1:10418-29683 GCF_003343035.1 Apteryx rowi
GGCGGCAGCCTCGCCACCCTCTCGCTTTCGCACCCTGGCTCCCGGTTAACGCCGCGGCTTGCGCGCGATGTTTTTTTTTAAGCTTCCCAGAAATCGGGGCATAAAATCCAAGGTCGGTGGTGTTAAGCGGCCCGGCGTTGCGGTTTGGGGCCAGAAGGCCGTTTTTCGCTCAAGTGCGAGGAGCGCCGTGCGTCCCTGCGGGTTACGCGCCCGCTCTCGAGGGCACGCGGAGCGCAGCGGCACGCGCGCCCCGCCGCGGCACCTGCCCGCAGCGCGCCGCGCCCGGTGGGAGGCGCCGCGGAGGGGGCGGAAGCCCCGCGCTGGCCCGAGGCGTTCCGCCATGCGAGCTGAAGCATCCGTTATCCCGACCCTCTGCTCCGCCTCGGGCTGTCCTTTGGGGAAAATTGGCTTTTTTCTTTCTTTCTTTTTTTTTTTTTTTTGTAAGAGGGGTCCACGAGAGCAAAGCTGTCTGGAGCTTTACTGTTATAAATGGTTTATGGCCCCACTCGAAGCAGATGAGGGTCAAACAAATTCCACAGGCTCCGTGTGCGACTACCGAGATGACAAATGGTGACACAGCCTGCAGTGGGAAATAAACTTCAATACATATCCCCTATTAACAACCATCATATTCATAGAAGAATTAAATGATAAGGTATCAGATACTGGTACCTTCTGACTTAATGCCTTAAGACATATTTATGCCATTAGTGCAGCTGTATGCTACCTAGACGCAGAGAGGTCTTACAATGTCATATTGCCTCTTTTAAACATACAAAGGGTAATTTTATAATACACATTTTCTTATCATTCCCTATTAATGTTTATTAGATATACTTATTTAGAATTGTATTAAGCTTTATCTTGTGTTTTAAAGAAAGAGCAGACTATGTTTAAAATGTGATATGAAATTTGATATGTTGCAATAGCAAGATACAACTTTACTCATTCAGATTGCTAATTTCCATACTACATTATTTCCAGTTTTAAATTAAAATGACCAAAGGACAAAAAAAAAAAGAAACTTCCTCATTCTGCTGCAATGAAGTTTGGACTTCATTCCTGGACTACAGAGTTTTGAAACTGAATAAAGATAAATGCATGTCTGTATATGTGCATGTGTGTGTGCATGCATGTTATACATATATGTATATGCATGTGTGTACCTATACATATGTATGTGTGTGTTTCTGTATATACATATATGTGCATACATATTTGTGAATAGGTAAATAAAAATAAATGAAGACTTCTCTTTTTCACTAGTTTTTAAGATAGGAGTCAAAATACTTGGGTTGTTAGCTTGAGGTTCTGGGACATGAATGTAGACTTGTCTGGTGTTCCAGGTACATAAGTAGAGCTAAAAACCTTGAATCCTGTTCCCAGCTCTTCCCCTGTTATCTTGGACAAGTCAACTCACTGCTCTGTGCATGGCATTAGAAAGCTTAATTAATTAATGCTTATAAAGCACTTAGATCCTCAGATGAAAGATGCCGTAAAAATGCAAGCTATTATTGTATACTTTGTGTGTGTACCTAGTAGCTGTGGAGTCTGTAATAACGTAACACATACCTAACTTTGGCTGTACTATGCATAACCTGCTGGCACAAGTTGTTAATGAGATATTAACAGATACGACATTAAAACAACACTATGTTTTGGAACATAAACAAAAGCTTTTTATTTTAATTGCTCACCTACATGAAAGTTGAAATGTCTTGTAATCTTTATTTGTCATCATTAAAATGTCCAAGGCATGTTTTAACAGAAACAGAAAAGCTCTGTTTTCCTGATTTCTTCTACCAAGTGCTTTTAACCTACTTAGATTCTGAAATCAGACACTTAAGGGCATTTTGAATCTTCTCCATCATAATCAAGACAGAAGAGCTGTAAAAGCAGTAATAGAATCAAGTGTGCTGATTTTTTTTCCAGATGAGATCAACTGACATACAATATTATGTAATACCACTAATAACCAATACTTCCTGATATCCAGCTAATTTATAGTTCATTGTCATTGGACAATTGGAGGACCAAAACTTCCTTTTTGTTAGATGGGTGTACGTCTGGATTAATGACAGAAAACTTAAACTCCTCATTCCATGGCATTACTTAATATTTATACCGGTGAAACATAGGCCAAAATTTGGCTAAGCAAGTTGTAAAGAGCTGCATTCAACTCAAGATAATAGTTTACACCAGACTGTTATGCCATAATACTGTAATTACACAGTTCTCAAACTGAATTACAAATAATTGTGTTTAAACCATTGTCTTGTGTTTTAAAAATACAATAAAAACAGATTGCCTTCAGTATTAACCCCCCCAAAACCATTCTGATTAATCATCAGTTCTACTCTGCTGTTTTAAATCTAGGGTTTTTTTCACCTTAAGTGTTTTAATGTAATGTTCTTACCTCAGAAARCAGAGGACCTGATCCTGCATTAATTACATACTCAAAACTCACACTGTAAGTAGGTAGAGCTTTGAGGGAAAAAAAAGCAGGATTGGGTCCAAAATCTAGTCTGAGTATACTGAAAGGGTTTCACATGTAGCATCTGTTCTTTAGGGAGATGAATTATTGTATGATGTTCAATTTACCATAATGTTTATATTTTTTCCTCTGCTGTTAACATTACTACTTACTTCTGTTAGCATTACTACTTAACTTCCCACAAACTGGCACATATAATAAAAATGTTGATGATGTTAATCACTAAGACTTTGCTGATGCAGGGGGGAAAGAATTTAGGAAGTCTGTGATTTAGCTCACTGTTCTACTATCTATGTAGTGAGAGAAAATTGGTGGAGGAAGCAATTATAGAATTCAATAGATTTTATGCTTTTAAAGGGATCATTGCATTTTCAACTGAAAGAGAAAAACTGTGTTTAAAAATCATGTATATGTGCATGTGTGGGGTTGGGGAGTTGTTTCTTTTTTTTTTTTAATGGTAGGACAGCACAGGTGGAATAGAGAAAAAAAAGTAGCTGAGACATACAGTGTGGGGGGTACAGTAATGAACTACCTGTAAAGCTGTGAGAATGAAAATTATTACGAGGGCATGCAAAACAATATCACTTTTAAAAATATTTCTTTATTTGTGAAGTGCAAATGGTCAGAGCAGGGTAAAGCAACTACACTTCTAATTATTCACTATCTTTTGGCTAATAGCCATTGCATATCCTCTTTGTAATTTGATTTCTTTTTAGTTAGTAGCTTTCCTTGTAGGCAAGAATGTTCAAAAAGTTGCAGTAGGTCATTTTACCATCATGTCGGTATTCCCTTCCCCCATTCTTTCACCCTTAAAAATTCCCTGAGTTGAACTCGAAAAAAAATCAGTAGCAGATCATGCAGCAGTAAAACCTCAAATAAAATCAGATCCAAAGAATCTCTTGTGGTTTCACACAATATGGTAAAATTAGAGATTGCAGGAAACCAACAAAATTAAACTGGGAACATTTGAAGAGAAATGACCAGCCTTTRTGAAAATGACATATTGACTAGCCAGTATGTTTTTTTATAGACAATTTCTTTGTTGAGACATAGATCAAAGAAACCTGCATATGTTTTCATTTTGTTCTAAGTCTAACTAGAAAATTACATCCAGATGTTTAATAGGCATTCTGTTGGTTTTTCTGCATTGATTAGATATGTTGGTACTGTTTGCTTACAAGTGTAGCCGGATCATTAGCTAATGCAAAGAAATGTTTGCAGCGAGTTGCTAATTAGGTCTTTTGGAAACTCTCCATACTCAGGAACAATTTGTACAGTGGCCAGAAAAACTTGCGGTACTTGAGAAGTTGCTTTCCCTTCTGTTTCTGGGAAAAAACAGTCAGTCGCTTTTCCTAATCTTCCTTTGCCTACAGGGATTGCAGCTTGATCCCAATGGGTTGAAGTGCAAATAAATTAGGAAGCGACCACACACACACACGCACACACGCACACACACGCACACACACACACGCACACCAATCTGTTCTTTCAGTCAAAATGCAGTGGTACAATCTTACAAAAAGCTAACCAAAATGGAGTGTTTGAAACTAAAATGTGGTAAATTCTCAACCTTAATGTTATCAAATACACAGCATTTTTGAGCATACTTTAGAGACAGATGGGGAAGCCCTTTATGATAAATGAGTGTACTTGAATTCATTACTCTAGTACTTATAATTAAAGTAGCTCTTTCATAACTTCACTACTTCTGCAGAGTACTTAGAGACAAAGCTTCGGAGAAGTGAATATGTGGATGGCGGGGGACAGGGAAGAGGCACAGGAGATCTTTAATCTCTTATGCTTTGTTAAGTCTAAAGAGGGATCAGAGATATTACCTGTTTACAATATTGTCAGAGAAATTGTTTTAGACTTCATGGCTCCAGCCTGATAACCTTCTAGGTGCAATGTCACCTCTCAAAAGATGCTTGACAGTGTCAATGACCTTTTTAATAAGGACCACCTGTCAGTATATCACACTTTATTCTGCTGCAGAATGCAGTCTCTACCAAAGGAGATCACAGTAAAAGGARCAATGTGTGCCTATTTTGTACAGTAAGCAGGGACACATGCTCATACCAGCTCCCTGATCCTGTCATCACACACATGACTAAGTCCACTTGTGGAAATAGTCCCTTTGAAGTCAACAAGAATACTTGCATGAGAAAGGACACCTCTGCGTCTAAGTCTGCTTCACCGGATCAGGGCCAGGTTTGCATGCACAGGTTGTGTGTGACATACATGTGTAAAACACATGTGTTTATACAAATGAAGCTATGCAAGTGTAGAGGAGTGGGTTTTAGCCTCTGTTTTGGGAAGTATCTAAAAGGTGTGGGTGTCACAGAAACACAGCTAACCACTCTAGTGGACTAATGGTGGTACATTACTTTTTTCTTTGACTTGCCAATTCCTAAAACTTTTCCAGCCCATTTTAGTTTCATATATATTGACTTTTGATACTGACAGGTTTCTTTCCTTTTTTTCCTGTAATCTGTCATTGACATCTTAGAAATAGTATACAGATCACCAGAGATCCACAGACTAAAATCCACTGGGGAAATATCACTGAAACACATGTTATTCTTCTACCTTTTATCTTCACTTTGTAACAGAGATAAGAATATTTCGTGGCTATTATGGGACTTGGATATAATGGTAGCAAATCTATAATCAAGATTTTGTGTAGACTCTTATTTAAGTATCGGCAGGCATGAGTGAGTCTGACAGGACCTACTGGGTTGCAACCATACCCTAGGACCTGTCCGAATCCAACCAACCCCCAAAGAAAAGGAAGCAGAAAGGAACTTGTGCCTGCCCTCACCTTCACTGCTAGTGAAAGTACCTGTATGTTAAGAAGTCAGACTTCGCCGCGAAGGGGTGGAAGTGCAGGAATACGTCCGTCCCCATCTCCAAACTCCGGCGAGCAAGCTGTCCGTTCCTCGCAGAGCGCTGGACCAGTCAGCTGTGGGGAGAGGGGAGGAGAACGGGTCACCCCCTAAGTCACCCAGCTACATTTGCCCAAGCTTATCTGTCAGCAGGGGAAACCAAAGTCTGTGGCTCATAGGAAAATGAACAATCACATTCATTATACAGTTTGGCACAGTAGTTCCTCATAGGACAGCTTTATTCTCCATGTAATACTTCATGTACAAAGTTACATTTACATTCCTAAATGGCTCTTTTCTTGTATTTTGCTTTGTTTCATCCACTTTTCCATGGCCTCCGTTAGCTCCCAAGCCCTTAGAGTTGCAAGCTGCCCAACTGCACACATTCTGGAGCAATGTCAGATGCAGATTGTTTTCAAACCTGTTGAACACAAATGAAATTATTTGCTTATTTACTGTGACAAAATCAACCGTTGCCAAGACTGACTGACAAAACTATTCATAAATATCAGTTTGTCAGTGGCTTACTTCTGCTGTCACTAATAACCTGCTTTTTTTTCTTTTTTCTTTTCAAAAATTAAAAAAATAGTATTTCCTTTAGTGTCAAAATTCACAGCAACTGCCCTTAACATGCTCCTAGCAAACTGGGCATAATGATGAGACAACAAAAGCCCACAGGAGATGTTGCAGGAAAGCGAGATGATGCACTGAGAGTTGTGGGAAAGGATGAACGAAATTTCATCTTAGAAAAAAAAAGGATTATCTGAGAGAGAGAGAGAGATGGCTGCAGGTGTGCTGGCATTTCAGGGAGGAAAACACCAACAGTTTACTGCTGAAGAGGTACATGGAGCCCTCTCCTCTACACTAATATCTGTTCTCCCATGCACAAAAGCAACAACCTTGAGGAATCATTTAAGTACAGATATGATGCAAAAATATTGTGTGCGAAATCATGCCTCCCTGTCAGCCAGTAGAAATTAGATTCAATTGGAAGTTGGCTCGGGCTTGGCAGCTGTTTCTCTAAAACTTCTGCCCTCATTCTTCAGAATTTAAGTTCTTGTCTACACTGATGTTAAAAACCCCATCTGAGCTGCTCTCATACCAACCTTCTACTCCAGACCTCAGCTTGCAGTCTGGTGGAGGCTGGATGAGAGCAGACTGTGCTGTCCTGCTGTCTCTTCATAATGCTGATGCTGTAATGCGCTGGCATGCTACCGCTGCAACATCTGCTGAGATGCTCTTCCAGTGCTGGTGGTACAGAGGCATGAGCTCTGTTTCCAGCTTTCCCCATGCCATAAAAGGTCTGGGCTCCCATATATTTCAGGAAATGAACTTACCAATATGTCTTTTAGGATCCAGTGTGAAGTGGAGAGATTATAAGAAAGAAGTCGCTGGACAGGAATAGTGATGGAGAGGGGCACAGGGGTGGGCAAAGGAACTATATGGGGAGGGAACATTTCAGTACCACTCAACTTGATGCGTTTCTTAACAAATCTGGAAATTTCCTCWGAAAAACACTATTGAACTTGACTCAAGATTGTTAACAGTTACTTTTTCTTACAGGATAAAAGCAAAAGAAATAAATGACTCAGTCATCCAGCCCTGTCCACTTCTCTGTTTCTCTCCTTACTCTGAAATTACTACTCTTCTGCTACTTCCAGTCCATGTGTCTCTGCTTGTATCTTGAACAGCTAATATCAGACTACAACTCTGACTTTTCCCCAAAACATGAAATCATAAATTCCATATCTTGGCATATACTTAGATCTATCACTAGTATGAATCTTCCATTCAGTGCTCAAATGGATGCTCAGATGAAGCATTCTACAAAAATACATATCTTGCAACTACTGATCCCTGTTCTGTCTTCTGACACACTGCTGTTCTTGTAATCAGTGACATTACCAGTATAAAATTGATATAAAGTGGAAAAATAGGTCCACCCCTTGCAATTAGACTTGTATTTTACTTGCTCTCAGCCACCAATAAACTTCCTACCTCAGAAAACTGCACCTGATGTGATTACACAGACACTAGAGTAACTATCACTAATCCACATATCTGAATATTTATCAGTTGCAGAACATGGTGAAGAGTTAAGATTAATATTTGCGGTTGAGGAAAGAGTAGCCCAGGACATTGAAAGGGAGACATTTTGTATTAAAATACAGATGAGTACAGTATAGATGGGATGTTATATACTGAATTGCTTTGGGAGGGTTTTGTGAGGGTTTTGTGTGTGTGTGTTTGTGTGTGGTTTGAAAACAAGATTTATCATCTACCCACCAAAGCTCAAAATCAACAAAAATGTGCACATATCCATAATTTCCGTTATAAATTCAATAGATAGGACAGGACTGTCCAGCTGGCAGTGAGATAATTTCTATCCAGACACTCACATTTTCTACTGTGGCTTTGCTGTCTTTTAATGTGCTTACGCATGCCCAGGTACTTAGTTGTCTGTGTCAAGTTGCATCCATGCAAGAGAAAAGCTTGGTGCTTCACGGCACTGGAGCATAGCCCAGGAGAAAGTCTATGCCCTAAAACTGGTGTTAGATGTTACTTTGGGGATAGGCTGGCTCACATAAGTGAAATCTTTCTATACAACTATTCATTCATTTTGAGATAAAATAGACTTCAAATCTCACCAGTGCAAACCATAAAAAGCAGGGAGTAAGCAGCGCAATGTATACAGATGTGCATATACACCTTTTAGCATAATTATATATTGAATTAGGCATTGTCCATATGGGCAGATAACAGTTAAGTGTCAGTATTTTGTCTTTAACTAAGGTCTGTCACTCAAATGAAACAGACTAATGATTAATCTTCTGAAGCTGGTGCAACCCGAATGTACTTTTAGCAGTGCTCTTCACATCTACAAGTGAAATGTCCTTGAAAGACAAGAACAGTATTTGCAAATTTATAAAAGCCATCAGTTGCATAGATGACTATTGATGAGGATCTGTGAAGCTGGGCACCTTTTTTGAAAAGTCTATTGCTTCATAATATTACAGACGGTACACCTTTTTTTCAAATTTTGCTTTTAGCTCAACAAAGCTAGGGAATATTTGTCTAACAAAAGGATGAAGTACTTAAGCATTTAGGGATATATTCTACATGCATTTTACATGGCAAATTTTGCAGTTCTGCGGAACGATTCAGAACATGCCATTTAATTTTCAAGTGAGATGTACTACCTGCACTGAAGGACAGTTACTTTCATGCAACTTCTTTTAAAGTGCTAAGCTATTTCATTAATTTAATTAATGTTTTAAGGCTTCATCCATATTGTTTTTATTTACATCCTTTTCTTACAAGCTTAAATTTTGCCTGTGTTCCTCATAAATCAGCCTGAACATCTGTCTCAATTTACCATGCAAGTAAATAAATAGCTTTATTTTGAAATCATACACTTCAGTCTGAATTAGTGGGTTGGACACTTTCTTTTTTATACTGTAGATCCCACTGAAAAAGCAAATAAACTTGGGGAGAAAAAACAAATCACAGGTCATTGTTCATCTTTAGGTMTGTCATAGGACAAGACAAAATTTATGGAAAGAGAAAAGGCCACGCTCTAAACCAGCTTTCTTTAAGTGATTCACATAGGGCTCCTGCTGAACTGGCCAGATGGTGCAGACAAGGTCACACATGTTTTTAAATAATTTCTGAATCTTGGTCAGTCCTCTCCCTCCTAGCTGGCCAAACCACAAGACAAATTCTGAAGCCTCTGTAGAGCAAAACTCCCACAAGCAAATTGCTCAACAAAACCTGGCACATTTTGATCCTGTGTTTGAAAACAATAGTGAGTGGGAGCTGCGTTTCTCAGCTGACTTGTTTCCCGAGCCATGAGATACCTCGCAGAAGGCCATCCGGTGGGAACAGGTCCTGTGGGGAGGAGGAGGTGCCGCACCAAGGTGGCTGTCACCTCCTGGGCTTGCTCCCTGCTGCAGCACAGCCAGAAATCTTGTCTCCTTCCCTCTGCACCGCACATCACACTACCTAGTTTAATATCCCAAATCAGGCCAAAGTCCCAAAAGCAAGGGAGAGTCCACTGGTGCTTGGGATGCAGGGCTAAGCGCAGGAGCACCAGCCACGTGGCTCTCTTGCTCTACATGCTACAGCTTATTCACTTCAGTGGGGGGAGGATTTCACCCCAGGTACCTGCCCAATCTAGCAAAATAAACCGAACATCCCACGTTGTACTGAGAATTTTCCTGCTTGGGATGTATAAGGAGAATTAAAGGCAACCCTCCAGAGCCACCGATCTGAGCTGGACTGTCATGCAGAGCTTCCTTCTCAGAAAAACCTGAGCAACTGCTGTTGCTGGGTGTAGTTTGCAGAATTTTACTGTGAGGAATATTTGTCCCTCTTTGTCCACTCTTTCTCATTTTAAGGTCTTTCATAATTTTGCTGCTCAGCATGAAGGCCGCCTTCTTAGTGTGCAAAGGACATCTGGGACTTGTTACTTATTTGCATAGAAAAGTCCTAGAATATAGTTTATCTGGCACAAAGCACTAGAAAATATTTTGCCATCAGTTGTTGAGTTCAAAAAATACATCTTTCTCTTGATAGCCTTCTATCATTTATTTTTTGTAGCTTTTTATTTAATTCCACAGAAGTTTTAACCTCTAACGGGAATGTAGTAGAATTTTAAAAATAGAAATCTTCAAATCAGTCAGCTTATTATGTTGGCAGTTCCCTGGTGCATTGTTGTATGGTTGCAAGAATTGGAACTCTGCAGTAAATCTCCAGTAAAAGCAAAGAACAAATTTATCTGGCTAAGTATTTGAAAAGCATGAGACAGTGGAAAATAAAGTTTAACTTACTTCTAACTAACTGCTGCATTAGGTATTTGCTTTGCTGTATTATTATCTTTTCACTGAAAATATTTGTGAAACCGTTACATGAAGCCTTAGGCCTGTTTAGGTACTTTCTTAATGACTGGAAGAACATTCAAAAAACTAGATTAGTACCACCTGGCCCAAGTCAGAAAGATGAATCTTTTATAGAAGATAGACACTATTGCCTTGAGCCTCTGATTCAACTTCATTTTCTACCTAATATATAGCTATTAGTTGCACACTGATGAATAAACCTTTAATGTATTACTTTCAAAGTGTTACCTGAATGAAAGAATGAGAGTGTTAGACTCCCCCAAATTTCCTGTGAAAGTACAATTCTATAAGCAACCTATATGCATAAACTAATGGTAAAAAATATATAAATACTATTCCTATTTTTCTTCTACATCAGCTAAGGAGAAAGGTGCAGATTCTGATTATATCATTTAGAGCACTACATGTGGTATGTAATAAATGATGGATATGATACAGGAGCTTGAGCAATACAGAATATAATTTTGTGTTTCTTCACTATTTTCAAAAACAGAGATATATGCTTATAAGAAAATCAGGAAGTGCTTGTATATATATAAATATGTATATATAAAAATATGTATATATGTATATACATATATGTATATGTATGTATTTGGGGAACAGCATGAGGTAGTAACTGGTATGTTCAATTTACAGACAGGGCATTCAATGAGCCCAAAGGGTTGGGAAGAAAGAACGTGATGCAGAGGTGTAAAACTTTCAGTTCGTGTAGTGATTAATTGAAAGTCAAGCTAAAGTGACCTCACATTTTTTGCCGTCATTTCCAGTATTCCAAATGACTATTCAAAATGCATAAAGAATACTTTAAAATATCTCCATTAGAATGTCAGAAAGAGACTCCAAGGAATGCGGTTGTCTTCTGGTTTTACTGCTTTATACCTTCTGTTCCTCAGTATAAATGGCAAACTGCAACTGGCACCTGAGAAAGTGTTAAAACACACTGGAAGTATTGGAGTAATGTTGATAAATGCAAACAGCCTGCCTGGAGGAATACCACCTTCATTTAGATCATCTGTTTTCAAATGTGTATATCTATATGAAAACAGACATGTTAAGGTAGTTTTTACTGCTAAGTCAGTTCTTAGAAAATAAGTTTAAATGAAATGATGGAAATACCTACTGATAACCTTAGAAGAAAAAAGCCCCTTAAGATAATACTGTAATTAAAAGTCCAAAAGCTTAAAAAAAAAAWAATAAGGTTTAGCTTTAAACAGAAGTTTCACTATACAGAAATTTTAGGTAGCACATACAACCTTAACTTTTTCTCATATGATAACAAATTATGAAAAATTATTCTTACAGTATGAGTGCTTTTTTTTTCCTGACACTTTCTATATGCAAACATGACAAAGTATATTTCGCCTTTTTTCAGTAAAGCATTTAAATTTACTAAATGCAAACCCATCTGTAAAAGTACCGCCACATTAACTGATCCAAAATCATGCTTTAGACTATTTTATTTTATTGTTGCACTATTCTTTCAGGTCAGTCTGTCTTTCTTGGAGGCAACATACTCCATATATTTATTGGGATTTAACATTCAAATTTTTAAATATGAAAATGTGTTGTTCAAAGTTCTCTCTCTCTCTCACATGCACATACGTACATATACATATATTCACACAAACAAATGCAACACTGATCAAGAAATGTTTTTTGACTGTGGAGATGGAAAGCCTTTGGGATATGATCAATGTCTGCAAGAATAGAAGAAATTATAAAACATATTTGGTTGTACACTGGTGAAAGGGACATTCTAGCTGGTTTATACACTTGGACCTTTAGCGTATATTGTGAAGGAGGATGTGATGTTTGGCACTCATAGATAGGAAACAAACAAACTGTGAACTTGTCTTCATCTCCTGAGTACAGGTAAAGGGGAACATGGGAAAGGATGCACCTTTAGTCTGAATACGAAGGATAAAATGTGAGACCATGTAGCTTGCTTAGGTAGAGTTGCCACTGGCTCTGCGAGGCAAGTGCATTAAAAAGACTGTACTCTGTACCAGCCTGAGATTTTGGTATAGCAAAGAATGACATGTGAGAACTCATATGGGAATGGTGGCATGTCTAAACTTCCTCTGTTAATTTGAAGCTCTCAGATATTGTCTTCAAAACACATGATGCTTTTTATAAGACACTTACTCTGTTGCATGCACTGTTCCCTTATTTCCCATGCGCATTGCTTTTGCTGCCTGCTGACGAGAGGAGAAAGAGGCCTCTTGCAAGGCCACCACACATTGGGGCTGGGCACACTCTGAGGTTACACCTTGCTCTCCAGCCACTGCGCAACAAAATGAATGGACCCGCAGTCTGTCGGGGGACACAGCAACTTCCACCAGGGCACATTCACCTGCTTTTATGAGCGAAGAACACTAGAGCCAGTCAATTCAGAAATTCCTGTGGTATTTCATGTATACAGCCATATAAGTTTGGTCCCACAGAAGTACCACCAGGTGGTTTTTTAAACATGCCAGGTAACTCCCCCAAGTTTCAGGGTAAAAACAGCCTCAATTATGAAACCCTGCTCTTATCCATTCTTTTAACTCTGGATTGGAAAAAATGTTTGGTTTGAAGTCTTAAACATTTACTTTAAAGGGAAATGAGAATGTTTCCGCAAAGCAAGAAAAAATTAGTCAAATCATTTTTTCATTATATGAAAAATATTCTAATTCAAAATTTTGCTTTTGCTGCTCTAGATCAAAGAGTTTGTTGATGTGTTACCACTTAAAACTTATCTTTTACTTAAATCTGCTGAATATTCATGTGCCAGAGGTATTTAAGAGAGATGGTTTAGTCAAGAAAAGTTTTTAATCCTTAAGTTGCAAGTAGGTTGGGCCCACTCCTTTTCCTGCTTGCTGTAAGCCCAGCATTTTATCCGTGGGAGTTTGAAGGTTTGAGGGGTTTCTGCCAGCAAAGATAGGGCTGGTTATGTGTCTAGGGATTTTTTTTGGTCAAATAAGCACTACAGGTCCAGCTACTGCTAACCTCTGAGAGAACTTTCCTTTTAGTTCAAAAAGAAGTCTATAGTTTGGAAATGAAGCAACAGGGTTCTAGTTACAAGATCTGTAGGTGTTGAAGTTTATTAAAGGGAAGCAATCACATAACTAAGATGAGCTTTTATCCCTTTTTATTTTCCTTTCTACAAAAAAGAAATCATATATAATTTAATTTTAAGGCTACATCTTTGGCAGCTAGAATAAATTCAAAATGTTGGCTAAATGAATAAGTACTTCCTTTAAAGTTTTTTTTAATAACTTCTTCAGAGTATTTTGCAAAAAAACTAGGTTTTAGTATCACCTATATGATTATTGTTTCATCTTTGTAAGAACTGATGACAGTGTTAAGAAACTAACACTAAAAATAAGTAATATATATTTAATCTTTTTTTCCATGAATGCAGTCGTGCACTTTTCAGGGGAAGAAACAAAGACTCATGTGACCAGCCTGCTCTCCACAAACCCTGTTGAAAACTCTGCTTTAAAATACATGCATCTGTGCTTACAGAAGCTATGGAATAAGATTTAGATGAGAATGGCAGGCATGCTAAAATACAGTAAAAAGGTACAGTTCTAAACCTCTTTTGCAATGAATGGTCAGAGCTCCACGCAACTGCAGCTAGATCACTTCGAGCATCCACACCACCTTGTTTAGAGCCAGTTACACACTGGATAGTTCAGTGCTGGTTCACTTATTCTTAGAGTTTATTTGCAAGAAAAACACTTTTATGATATCAGCTAGGTTGGGGGTTTGCAGTATATTAAGTCACCTTGTGGAGTTGGCGTGAGGTGTTTTACCGCATTCAAAGGTGAAACTAGCTGCAATAACCACAACCGGCCTGAAGAACTGAAAAAAATGTGACTGGACATCAGTGATACATAATAAAATTGCTTTCAGTGAGCACCCTTAGGCCTCCACTGAAAATCCAGTGAAACTAGTGAAATTCTTGTTCAGCCTTTACAGTTGCTGGCATACAGCAAGAGCAACCCCCCTTTAATAATCAATGCAAACTGCTGGAATGATACCAGCACAACACCGTAATATGCCAATATGACAGAGGAGCAAGAGCGGTCATCATGGGCCATGCATTATCTTCCCACAGAATATAAGGACAGCCAATAGGTCCAATGGCAAGAGGAAAAGCTTGTTTACTCAAAATAGAATAACATTTATGTTCCATTTCCAAGAACTCTGCCAGCAGTTCTCTTCGCTCTGTGTCACAGAGGGTGCTGTTATCAAATATCTTGACTTGATAGATTTTCAACATTGTTTTCTGAGGTGGAAAGGTTCCATGCAGGTTCTTCTGCACTACCACAATTTCTTTCTGTCTTAAAAAAATTGCAGATGCATAATCAGGTATGATCACAAAGATATCTCACTTCTTTTCCTCTCTTTTTTTTTGGTGTGTTTCCTTCAAATATTTTGTTTTGAGGTTTTAGACACAAATTCAAGACATCAGGAAAGATGAAACTGAAGAAAGAGTGAAAGACAGCTGATGTACCCAGAGGCACAGGAACAAAGCAAATAGTGAGAACAAAGAGTCCGAGGCATCAMGATTTGCTATAGAGGAGTTATAAGAAATTAGGAACATGAACAAAATGGAGGACCAACAGGATGTCACCCAAAAGAAYGAAGACTTCAGAGCTGTGGAAGACAGTCCTCATGAGATAGAAAAAAAAGGGGGAGACAGGTTTGACGGTTAAGCTTGGAAATTTGAGGACAATCAGGCTGTAACATGAGGGGCTGTAAAATAAGAGTATTGTTAGCAAATTCTTGTCTCAGGAGATCAACACTGGGGCCCTAAAGGGCTGTAAAGTTGAGTATGAGAAGGCTTAGATTTGGGGAGATGGGGTAGGGGGAGGCTAATGGGTAACTGCTCCCTGATAGGACCTCACAGTACAGCCCAGGGAGGTACAGACATCTTTGTCACACAGTGCATTTGTGGCTGCATGAAATTTTCAGGTCCTCTATTTGGATCAGATTTGTTGACCTTTGATGTTCTTTGAAAGCAAGTCCATGCTGTAAAGGTCACGTTGCAAGGCTCCAGTCCTCCAAATCAAAGTCTCAGCCCCAATAACTGCCTGATAATTTCAGAAGGACTCAGCACAGATTGACAGCTTTGTGCTCTTATACCTCTAAATCTAATAGAGTTGCAATAAGTGTAAGGGGAAGGAACCACATCAGTAGACATGCAGGTCTGTTGCACTGACAGCCCCATACTGCACTGACAATGTGTGGGCTTAAACCATGTTTTTCTTCTGGTGGAGCTTCTCCAAATCTCTTGCCAAAAAGAACCTGAGAAACAATCTTTTGTGGGAAGTCACAACAATTTTCAGAATATAAGTAGACATTTCTATAGTGAGTGCATGATCTGGTTTATGCATACATAAAAGTTCTCTTTAAATATGTTAATATGACAAAAGCTATGGGAACTATGAAAAAATAATAGAACTAAGTTTTAAATCAGATATATTTTACAGTTTCTCATGAACTGCCTACATGTCTACAGACATTCCTATATATATATTTAAAATAATAAAGCTCATTTAATGTGAATATGATTCTCTTTATGATGTTGTTCAGGCCCACCATCATTTAACATTGTGAACTTCCAAAATATTTTTTTCACATTATCTGTTTTACAAGCATTAGTTCAGATTTCTCAAATCTGTGATTGAAGCTTAGTAGGAATTGATGAGCCTTTCCTAAATAAGAATCCTAATGACTGTGAGTTGCTGTTTATGTGGTGGAAGTCAAACTTGATTATGTTTAAAATCTACAATTCTGTATCTACCAAGACACTATTTAGAACCTCAACTAGGTGTCCCTCTTCATTTAGGTTCTCACATTTGAAATCCAGCATAGCGAAGAAAAGCAAGGAGCTAGTCTGTCCCTAAGGAAGTCTGACTCTTTCTGATAGGAAAAAATACCTCCCTGTCGATCATGGATGATATTTCCTCAGGTCTGAGACCTAGATTATTGTAGTACTCTCAGCCAGAATTAGTAGATTGATCAGCAAACAGTCACAGCCTTCTGTATGCAATGACCTTGACTGCACTTTCTGATATTTTATTGCTATTATCTTAAATTTACTTTCTTGTCTTTCAGAAACCAACTATTTTGGTCCTTTTTATAAGCAACATAACAACTTGTTACAGAAATGCTGACATATCCAAATTGCTTTAAAGAAGAGACATTCTGTTTCTATGTCTTGCAATTCAATATCGTTGCTTCTCAATAATATCTTCCCACCGTACTTACCAGCAGGCTTGACAATGTTATGGGGTTGAGAATTCTTAACATTTAAAATCCCAATTTAAAAATATCACTTTTCCTAAGGAAAAATAATATCTGATTAAAACAATCTGGTAAATTTTCAGAAATGTTGATGTTCCCTGGAGTCATCTGCTGTTGGTTAAATGCAAGTGTCATTGATACAGGACTACATCAACACATGAAAACACCCACCAAGGACTTCTTAAAATTGAAAAGTCACAATTTTCAGTATGCAGTAGTCCAAGAAGTGGCATTGACCAGTGAAAGACCTCTTTCCTTTCAAAGGCTCTGTCTCCTGGAAATAAATATTTTGTTTGGAAACAAATGGTACTTCCATACCTCCTTGCATGTTTTTTTGCTACTGTCCAAGGTTTCCATTTGCAAAGAAGAACCATGTGCTTTAAACTTGAAAACATTCTTTTTCTTATTAGGAGAGGAGGGGAGAGACTGAAGACTAAAGAAGGGATAAAAGAGAGGAAAAAAAAAGTATTTATGAGGTAGCACCCCATGTGCCTTTGTAGCTTGCTGCATTCAGTCTGACCCAGAAAATGGCAGATGCCCTGGAGACTCTATGAGAAAATTTAAAGGTGAGTTTTATACTTTCCCAGGTGGAAAATACCAATTTGTTC
Organism: Apteryx rowi; assembly: GCF_003343035.1. Lineage (NCBI taxonomy): Eukaryota > Metazoa > Chordata > Aves > Apterygiformes > Apterygidae > Apteryx > Apteryx rowi. Next base: position 27,601 of record NW_020447232.1, read on the forward strand.
CAATATGCCATTAGATGTATCTTCTGCTGTACTAATAGGCTCTCGAGACTCTAGTCACCAGAGRAGGGATGTTATCATGTTTTGCTCTTTCTTAAACAGTTGATTTTTCCTGTAAAGAACTGATATGTATAGAATCCCAGAAGACCATAGCAAATATTATAAACCTATTCACCRAAAAGAGCTCAGAGCAACAAGTGGATGCCACTATGAAGAATCTTACTCCTGCAGCTCCAAAACTGCAGAATCCTAAGCGTGCTTTGTCATCACAGCACGTCCCTGTCTCCTGCCTCCTATGAGACCCTCCTAAGATTTTCAAGATTTTCAGAGCAATGACTCTCAATAAGGGTAGCTATGCAAACGTAAACTGCACTCCTAAAATCAATGGCTATTTTGTTGCTGACCTGGCAGGTGAAGCACAGGGCTTCCACTACTGTAGACCTTACCTGTTTAGATGGAAACACTCCCTTAAGAAGGTTCAGAAAGGGTTTGCACAGAGAGGGCTGACAAATCCCAAAGACTGTTGGCAGGCTTCAAAAAGCACAAATGCAACATGAACATTTCTGGTCCAACATCAAAATAAAAAGTAAAGGAGAAACTGCTCATACCTCTGAGGATTATTTAGGAGCAGCATAAAGCCAGAGCGTGTGCTAAGGAATATGACCTCCAGAAAAATAGCCTCAGTTTCTTGTGGTAGATCTGYGAGATTAGAATTACTGCCATTAGAGCACACTGAAAATTTTCCAGTGGAGCAGTTTTTCATCTCAAAATGCTGATTCTACAAAATCAAAACATTCTGTGAGAACACATTGACTCTGTTGTAAGGCTGAAAGGATACCAGGCAGACAGGTAGTCCAGGATTACTGCTGGGTGGGGCAAAATGTTATGCAGCAGTTCAAAAACAGCATTTCCATTCTGTGGCTAGGACTCCTTGATCTTTGGAGCTCAAGGCCCAAGCATCTTTCCCTTGAAAAATATCTGTTGCACACTGTGTGTCAATCTATTTGGCAAAATGTTTCCCAAAACGTGCAGAAAAGGGGAGAACCAAATTTATGTTCTGTTCAGTCTCACTTGTCCGCAGTCAACGACATATAAAATCTCTGCAAATAGCTTTCAATGGAATTTCTCCTCTCAGAATTGTAAATACCTCCATGCAAAGAAAATTCATTTATTTTCATTTATGGATTCATTTATGGATCCCATGCTTGTCATAACTAATGACAAAATATCATACTAACTCTAAATGATGAGGAAGCAGGCCTTAAATAGGTTAAAGCAGTCACAATACATGTAAGATAGTTTTCAAACATTGACAGATGAGTTATTTAGATAAAAAAGATTAAACTTTAATTGTACAAAGTATGGACAAATGTTAACATTCCATATTGTATATCACTGCTAGTTTGACTGATAAGAAAGTAAACAAACTTTTTCGATAGCCTAGTTCAGCTGAATTCAACAATTGATAGATCATATCATAACAAATTTAAATTGTAATTTCAGTGCCTGAAAATTCTGGGCCAAATTCTTGGTTAGTGCAGGGAAAGCGATTCTACCTCAGTTGGTAGAGAAATGCCCATCTACACCAGCAGACAATGAGGTATGTATGCACCACTGCAAAAACAGGAACATTGACTTCATTCTTTTTTTAATCAGTAACTCAGATGTAAGAATCTGTTTTATTAGCTAGACTATCCTCTTTTATCCTTTGTTTGTGGAACATTTAACATGCTGTTTAAATAGAATATTTTCTTTCATACTTTCAGGTAGTGATAACTAGGGTGTAATTTATCTTATTAATCCTCTTAGTTTCCCTTGTTTACATGACTAATGTTACTGCGTTGTACATGGCTGATGCCAACATATGGCTCCATTGTCCCATTGTCTTCTCCACTAAGCTTAAAATCAACAACTGACTTTTCTATCTTTCCAATCTTGGATTTCACCTTACATGCTGTTCAGCTTTTAGAGGGCGTGTGAAACGCACTTGGAAACAAAGTAGTAGTTCATGTTTACCTCTGAAAGAAGCAATTACCTGTGTCTCATTTCCAGTAATCCATTTCTATGAGTAAATGTTTTTTTTTTT
>NW_020447232.1:30413-193496 GCF_003343035.1 Apteryx rowi
GAGAGGAGAGGAGAGGAGAGGAGAGGAGAGAGAAGAGAAGAGAAGAGAAGAGAAGAGAAGAGAAGAGAAGAGAAGAGAAGAGAAGAGAAGAGAAGAGAAGAGAAGAGAAGAGAAGAGAGAAAAGCTTCTGCTGGTGTTTCAGGGAATGAGAAAGACTGACAGGTGGATAGGACTGAAAGGGATCACCTAGATCACTGAGTCCAGTTCTCTGCTACCACATGTGCTACATCATAAAAATATTCTTACAGGAATCATAAAATTAGGCTGTCTGCTTTGAGAATTCCATATTTAATATTTAAACAAACAAAAATGCCCACATGCATCTTTCAGTTCTGAGTATTGCTTTTATAGTATGGAACTTCATTATACTGTATTACAATTGAGTTTTGATTGATCTTTAAAGTAAGTTCAATTTACTTTAAGAAAAAGAGACTCTGAGATTCTAAGATGATTCAATTTAAAATACAAATTTAATAATTAAAAAAGTCCTTATGAGCCTTGCATTTACCTTAAATCTTTCTTTTATAATTTCATTCTTTTAAATACTTTTCAATATTGCAACTCCTTTTTTGCTTCTGTTTGGAGATAATTACTAGAGCACCACATTTGCCATTTCCATTACTTGGAACACATTTTTAATGGGTTTGCAGTGGCCTATATTAATTTATACTGGTATAATTCATATTTTAAATCATACAGGTTGCAAAAATACTTTAGGTATTACATACATTCCTACAACTACTGACTTCTCCTATTGTTTTCTAAAAATGGAAATTACTTAATGATGTTAAAAAATGCATTCTTAGGTGTATGATAGCCAGTGTGAATCACCATTTTATGCTGCAAAATCTATGATCATATGGTTGTACTCCTCTGAACCTTTAACTGAAAATCATTAATGGCTCCTTACTGCAGGAACCCCAGGCAAGGTTTGGGATCCCTTTGTGATATGCACAATGCAAATGCAAAACAAAACACTTCCCGCCTCAAAGACTCACAATCTGAAATTAAACATTAAATCTCCTCTCTCCTGGAAAGTTTTTTCTTTTCCAACAGATAACCAAGATGTCATGCACCTCCTTTGCAGACTGTCACCATAAAAGGTGCAATGCAGGAAGAGAAAATGGGAAGGYGGGCGCTCCCTAAGTGTCTTTCCAGGACAATAAATGCATGACAAGATTTGTGAAATCTGCTGTCATGGACAATTCAGAAACGCATACAATGAATAAATGCAGGGTAAACTTTTTAATTGGATAGGCAACACAATTAATATCCAGACGACCTAGGATTATGAAGTCCAGTGGCAAAAAGGTACAAATGTGTATTCATCATTTAATTAGCAGATTAGCTTTAAAAAGCTTGGTGGAAGAGCAGAATTATTTCTAGGCTGAAAAAAATAAAAGAAGAAAAGAGTTTCTGAATTACTCTTATGTCTCTTCTGACTTTGTCTTTTGCTGATTTTACAAAGTTTGTCAGCAACTGCATGGTGTCTAAAGCTCTGCCTACCTTAAGGTCATTAGTTTTTGACACCAGCTTTTACCATAACAGATGTTGTCTTACATTTAATGGCTATGCACTCAACATTTGATGAATGGGATGCTAAATTATTCTTTTTATTGCTCCTTTTATCTGCATAGGTATGCTCTTGCATAATTTAACCTACAGCAACCCATTTAAGACTATTAAGGGGATTTTTGTTTTGTTTAGTTGTGATTTGAATCAAAGTTTATCAGGGAAGTAGTCTCCTAATTTTAGTCCTGATTCCCCAGGATTTAAAAAAACTTTTGAAAGTCACTTCACATTAGAGAAAATGAGATAATAGTCTTAGGCAACAGATAGAGAGCAAACACCCACTTTCAACAGTAAAGTCATTCTAAATAGTATTATTATAAGGCCATTCAGGCAATGAGCAGAAGACTGAACATCATAATTTCCATTTTTGTTTGTATGTCAGTGTATCAGGGTCATGTCAGCAGCAGTGCCTGCCTTGCTGTGTGACATGTTCAGAAGAGGAGTGGCAAATGGAAATACTGCTCAGAGGCAGAAAGCTGACACYTGGGATATAATTTCTGACAGATACAAGATGTATTTTACAATTTTCTGCAGGCAAGGAGAGTTTTGAACTGAGGGACAAAATTTTAAATTTCATTGCACACACACCCCTCAAATTCTGTCACCACTCACTTGCTTATAGAAAAATGTTATAGATCTTCTTAGAGAAAATGACAACAATTAAAGTTCTTTTTAAACCCAGAAACGGTTCTACATATGAGACTAATTGTTGATAATTAAAATGAGCTGTTTCTTTTCAAAGCAGTACACTGTTATACTGTATCAGGACTTCCAGATGCTTATTTTTCACTATGACAAGATTAATCTTGTTTTTGAGTAATGTTGTGCTTGGTTTTAAGATGAAGGCCACAGTCACAGTGATTTTGAAGAGTGTAGAAAGAAAAATTACTTGAACAGGCTTGTGGTTTGAAAAACCATTCCAATATTTGTTAGTTACACCTGCCCCACTTGAAGTAAAATTTAAACCCCTTTTGTCATGCCACTACTCTGACTTCTCATCCTTCTCTGACTTGAGCAGGGATGTAGTCAGACCATGAGGAGCACAGGAGCTGCAGCCCCAATCCATGCAGGGGTTAAGGAGTTTCCATGGTGAGCATTGCACCACGTCTGTTTTAGGCACCTGCCCCTCTTCCTCCACGGTGAAGGCGCTCAGACTACAATACCCATCCAGAGCTAGGTCCCCTGAAAACGCTGTGTTGAAAACAGAGCTACCTGAGCCAGTAGGTAGGAACATCTCAGGGCAGCAATGTCTTCATGGCACTCTCTCTCCGCCACTTGGGCTCCAGAGGGACACATCTCATGTGGAGTACCTTCACCCACAGTCTCGATCCCGCTCCTGAGAGTGAGCACAGAAACCTTTTCTTTTGGAAACCTTTTCTTTTTGGAAATAGAGCAAGACAAAGTGTCTCTATCTCTTAAATGGAAAGGGGAGAGAGAGGAAGAGGGGAATTTCGCTCCTTTTTGTTCCAGCATAGTACCTTGCTTTACTTAAGTGTCAGCAGCTGGAAAACTCCTTCAACAAATGGTTCAGCTCCTGCCTGCAGGGATTCAAAGCAATTTTGGGGTGAGGATATTCTCAGTTTTTCCAGGTGAAGCCACTCCAGCATACCTAAAAGACCTGTGTCACACATTGTTCAGCAAGCTACAGAATGGGAAGGAGCACACTTTTTCCCCACCAACCATTAAGTTAGGAGACTTTTTTTCAATGTTTATGTTAGGCAACTATAAATAATGGCAATGATCAATAAATTTCAGAAGTAGAGAGGGACAACATTATACTTACAATGAGAAAACCTGGCTTGGCACTCCTTGACTTTTTTGAACAACCAACATTTCCACTTTAGTATTGCTGTAATATAGCTTTTAAATAAGAATTTATATGTATATTATTCATTACTGTCTTGCCTTCCTTGGAATGGATAAGAAAAATACTAGCTATAGTTCAACCTCCCATTTCTGTATCTTCTGATGAAATACTATTTCATAACCACAGCAGTATTCCTCAGAAGGTGTTTCTTAGCCTTCCACAAATATATAGAATATATTTCAGACTGCTTTTCTAGTTCACATAGCATCTGACAAAACAAACAAACTGTTGTAACAAAAGTGTGTGAAACTGTTCCTGTCTACCGTATTACTAATAAACTCTTATTTTTAAAATGCATTTTAATATAAGCCTCTAGATAAAACCTCGACAAGGAAACTTATCTAATGTCCACATTTTCTGGTGTGTCAAATCTTCAAGCATTTCAGTAATAATGGAGACTGGAAAGGCCAAATGAGAATGGCAATGACAAAAATACTCTCCTTCAAAAAATATCCTTTAACTTTCTTGATGTGTCTCCTATCCTTTCTATGACTGCAGTATTAATCAAGCAGCAGGGCTACTTATCAAAACAGGCAAGTACATACTAAGATCAAACCTGGAGTAAGAGGTATAGTTTCATTGACTTCTATAAGGTTGTATTAGGGCTGAATCAGCCCTGACTATTTAACCTTCACATGAATCACTAGCTCCTAAGGCACTAAAGGACTGTGATAGTTTTTAAATCTACTGTGTCCTACATACTGCATATGAGTAATAGCATTTCAATTAGTGGAAAATAGTTCCTCCCTTTTCCTCTTAAAAGCATACTGCCAACATTTTAAAAAATAGTTTTGTGAGCTTTTACCCCCTCTGCATATTTTATAGTGTTTTCTTAGAACAAGAAACTGAAATGCCATCTGTTTTCAGCCAGTCTTGTGATTTCTATGACTTACAGGTTTTGTGACATCTCTTTGTAAATGATATAGGAGTAAAAAACTTTCACAGAAGTAATCACATAGGACTTTTGGTCCAATGACAGCCTTTGTCCACACATGAACCAGCAATCTTTAAATTGGTGGTATATGTGGCCTGTTACCTCACCTCTGAACCATACGTTCCCTTAAATTTCATCTATCTCATTCATCACTTGTAAATACATTTCAGTATTTGATAATGTTTAGCTCTTGGCAACAGTTTAACAGTATACTGGATTATTGTTAGACATACTGAGTTAGATTCAATTACTCTTCTTCATATTGAGCAAAACTATTCTTTTCAAATAGCTGTTCTAGTTTCAGTGGTCTTATCTATAAAGTAAAGAAGCAATGTAGAGAGGGCAGAAAAATTAGTATGTATTCACTTTGCAGTTGGCCCTAGTACTACGCTTGCCTAGTCTGGGACTGTCAAATACTATGTTCTGTAAAAAGAAAGGAAAGAGATTACAATTTAAGAATTCAGCACTTTTTTTGCACAAAATTTGTATTGGCTGGTTGCCTCCTGTGGATATTTGCTGGTTATCTGTAATTTTTCACCATATGTGTTATTACTTTATACTCTGGGTTCTTTGTTAGACTCTACAGGTAAAGGCTGTTCTTTGTATATAGGAGCTACCCAGTGTAACTAAGCAGAAAGCATACGGAAACAGCAACATTAGAGAGGAAAAAAGGAGACTGTATGAGTACAGCTGGGAAGCTAACCTAACTGCTAACTCGGCAGAACAGCAATAATGATCCTCCTCCCTCCAACAGCAAACAATTAGCTTTTTAAGTATTAAAAGTATTTCTTTAAAGTCCAACAAGTGTTTATGCAGCCTACATCTCTTCATGTGTAAAATGACATTGACTCAATAAAGAGCAAAGATTTTTCTGTTAAAGAACTTGAAGATTTTTTTCCCCTTAGGAAAGATGAACTACAAAACTCTGTATTCATGAAGCAATGTCAAAGAGGAACTCTCTAGAAGCACAGTTCAAGGGGACAAACAAGCAAAACCTAAAAGTATAGAGGAGTAAATCAATAATAAAATGTAATCTGAAGATACAGTCAAATTGAATACCATTGTGTTAAATCATGTTCAAATTAGAGCCAAGAACAGTCTTGGTCACAGAGCTGCAAGCACTACTGGCATGAAATAAGCCACACAGCTTGATTTTTGTTGTACAAAGTTTTAATTGCAATTTTTCAAACTTGGGTGCATGCATGAATCTGTTTATGTTTCTTATGTTCTTATGTCTTTAGGTGAGATTCCCTCTAAACCTCTTAAGTCTAAGAACAAAGTGGGATACCTTCTGGCAAGGCACAGAACTGCCAGCACAGCCTTAGGGGAACAGGATCTGCCCGAGGTTTAATGCTTAGAGGGAAACCTGTTGGCCCCTTAGCTAAGCTGTAGCTGAGCCAAAGCTCACAGAAGTTTCCCAAAAGGCGGGCAATCTAGCTAGGTAACACACTGGTGAGCCTACCAAATGTCACAATCTACCTGTGCCTGAGAGCCCCAAGGGACAGACCACATAAGTTGGAGACACTGGAGAAGAGGAGCTGCGAGAACTGCTCCCATGGAGGAGACGCTTCTTGCTGTTTGCGAGGGGTGGGCAAGGGAACAGCGCAGAGTCACCTTGGTCCTATCAGGGATGTGGCCAACGGTGAGGAAATTAAGCCAGAACGAATAATTGCTCCTGGAAATTTCCATTTATAAAGCAACCTCCTGAGAAGCCAGTAAATTCAGTTTTCATGATGCTTTATGCCACAGGGGTGCCAAAACTGGTGTGACTTTTTTCCATTGCTGGTTTGCAAATACAGGCCTGAGAGCAAGGATTCAAAGATGCAATAAAAAAGAGAGCTTTAATGGAGACTAAACTCCCATTGTTTCCTGCAAAATTCAAGATAAATCCATTAAAAAAAAAAAGATTTTTATTCTGAGATGGCTGAACTGCCAACAAGGTCTTAGCTACAATCCAGGCAGAAATGCAGCCAGCATCAACACTGCAGCAGAAGATTAACTTTAATGGCAAACTATTGTTTTGAATTTGGTGGTTTTACTGGACAATTCAATTAAAAGGCATCATATTATAAAACCTGTATTTACTTAGACCAATATCTGTTATTATGTGGGATGTGACTGGATTCATTTTGATTTTTCCCTTAAATATTTTTTAGAGACAAATTTTAAACTGGCATTAATATCTGTGGATGTATAGAGTATCTAAGCAGCATACATTTCTAAATATGACCTACTTTATGAGTTACCCAAAGTTAATACTAAATTTCAGTGTCATTTGAAATAGAGATCCTATTTGCTTGATCATCACTGTAAAGTTTAGGGCATACATAACCAAGTCACGGTGCAGAGAAGGAGGTTTAGTCACTTTTTTTTGTAATATTATTAGCTACACTTTCTGGCACCTCTCTTATTTTGTTTGCTTTTTTACTAAGAAAGCTTCTCCCCCCAACCCCCTACTCCTCAGGTCAAAAGGTGCTGAAAGGAGCACCTGCTCCATTTTCAAAGAAATGAGCTAAAAGACACTGCCAGGATAAGGAAGACTTCTGAAAATCATTTTTTAGTATTCCAAAAATCTTTCTCAGAACTGAACAAGTTCTCTCAAATGCTCCATTACAGTTATTCCGGCAATCATTTACCAGATTGCCGTATGGTGCCAATAAATAAGCCTTACTAGATAGCCATTGTCCCCCACAACAGACATAAACACTTGTTAATTAAACCTAATTAGGCCAATAGCCTACATATTGGAAACACATGCTGACCAATTAGCTAACCAAAGTTGCCATGGCCAAGTCTCCATTTTTTTGGTGGATTGCAACATCTCAAAGACATGTGCATTAAGGAAAGAGCCAGTGAAGATGGCGGGGGGGCGGGGAATCTGTGTACACAGGCGCAACCCTAAAGCCCGTACGGATGTCACGCTGATTTACTCGGTGGTCTGAAAGCCAGTAACATTTCTCATATAGAGACTTTGCCCAGGGAAAGCATCTCAGAGGGACTGCATGCAACCTTGCCACCTCCTCAACGGGTGCAGCTGGGGGCAGGCAGTGCACGCAGAGGAGCCTGGCACGGCTCTGGGCCACCACAAACCCACGGACGGATGCCATCCATCCCCATAACCACAGAGCCTGCTACAGTCCGGCACAAGTCCCGCAACCCATTGGCAGGACACCATGGGGGTTTTAAGCAAGAGCCTGCAGTCACACATGTCTTTCAACATCAGCAGCAGTTCATTTTCAGCTTTTTTCATAATGAGGTTAATACTGTGCCAACTCAGTCACCACCCTTTTATATATTAGCAGGATCTTCTGATGTGCCACTTACTGGTGGAATGACAGGTAATGCTACATAACAGCAGTCCAGCTGTTTATTGTGTAAAAAAAGGCATATTCCCATTTAGTGACTGAGCTGCCCGATGTTTGCAGTGCAAAAACATTTCTTAATACAAAACATATAGTACAAAAACAGTATAGTGGGGTTACATTTTCATGAGGTTATATTATCACTGAACTGATCTGCCTTTTGCCTTTGCCTCAGCTCATATTTGCTGCAATAACATCTATAAAAGGTAGCAATGCATTGCTCCTTGTTTCAGAAGCAGGAGGGCTAAAACCCACTGCTTAAGAAAAGAAAATTTAGATCCTACAGAAATAACAGTTCTTGTTTTAACCTGCAAATTTAGTAGTCCCATATCTGGAAAGTGTAAACAGCAATATACCAGAATATACCAGCTGAGGACATAACTTTAAACTCAACAGCTATACACTGAAATAGAGACATTTTTAAGAACACTGACAGGAAAAAATGTAATTTTGTTTTGCTTCTAACTATCAAATACTGCAGTTTCTTATCCAGAGGTTTTTTTGAACAGTTTAAGTTGTTAATAAGACCAAGGAGGAACAATATGATTGTACATGTTCTTTCATTCATACTTGCCTTAATCTCGCTGTGCAAATTCATTTCACTTCTCCAACGTCTAGCATAACATTTTAACCCTAATGAAATAAAATGAAAGCATCTTTATATTTAATTCAATGCAAAATTTAATTCAAATGTCTCATATGCAACCAAATATTTGTATGAAATGTCCTGCTTTTATGAATATTATATTAGAAACATTTATTAGTTGGCAATTTCAATTAGTCTGCATTTACATATGCAATATTAAGACACAAAATTGCATACATTTCCAGTTACTATAAAAGAACTGAATTGATTTATAATGTTTAAAGTAACAGCAAGAAAGTTATTACACCAGAATAATGGGACAACAATTGGATTTTTAAACACTGCAATATCTATGGATTCCTTAGATGGCTAATTGACACATAATTGCTTTTGCTCAGGAATACAAGAGGTAGTTGTTTAAAGTTTAGAATATAGGGCCTAGTGATTGTGAAGTTATGACCAATGATGAACTAGGTCACAACGCCACCTAATACAAAATAACAGAAGTTTGCAGGAAAACATGCATGCAATTCTGGCATTAATTTGAATTGTTTTCCGGCCCCCACAGTGTGGGATACTGTCATGTCCAGATGTTTCTGCTAGTTTTCTAGTTGTCTAGAACTACAGGAGAGACACTAAAAGTATGCATCTACTTTAGGAAATGCTAATTTATCATCAATATTGCTTTACCTTTTCTGATTTTTGAGAAGCAGCAAATAAAAGAAAATCACTTCTCCAGACAATTTTCGCCTTCAGTAGAATGTGAGTGGAGACAAGGATAAGTTTAAGAGACCAGAATAGACTTCAGGGGTTTTAGGGAGAACATTAATTTTGACTGCTTTCTGAATAAAATATATCTCAATTTTTTTTCCTCAAAACGGTAACTGGGAAATAAATTTTTAACCTCAGCTATGCTATTTTCTCTGGGTCAAAGCAAACCAACACATAACATGGACAATCTAAAATGAACTCTTGCTTATAGAATTAGTAAATAATTGCAGAATAATCAGTTAAGTTTGTAGCTTGTAGTATTCTAGAAACAGAGATATTCAGGTAAGCTATGTCTGTCAGTTTTCTAATGTACTCTCTTTAAGAGTTACCTGCTTTACTTCATTACTTAACTATGCCTGATATACTTACAGAGATTATTTTCAGATTAAATGTATTCATTTTAAAGTATTTGTAAAATATGCTGCATTAGTTTACATGAAGGTTCTGCGTGTCTTGTACCAAACTATGTGTATGACTAAGTTCATGAATCCCAGAAACTGTGCTTGCAATAGAGCAATCATGTTCATGGGGTTTGAAGATATAATGAGATATACTTACAGCTGTATAAACTTTACAAAACTCTGAAGAACTTTTATAAACTCTGCTGAGACCTTACAGAAAACCATCATTTGCTGCAGGCAGGTGGGGATGAAGAGCAGTAACCTTCATCATTCCATTGATAAAACACTTATTGCAAATCTTTGCTGGACAAAATTGAGTTTGCATTAAAATAGAGGATTATTCCTCCTCCACAGTATCATTTACTTCTGAATCTTCAGATTTTCATGGAAGCTTCATCACCGTTTTCTTGAGAAAATACTCTGCTTTTCAGATCACAATGACAAAATGATGAGAAATCATCATGAACACATGACATGCATAAACATATGTATGGATAAGTAGAGGAAGAGAATCTAAATTTAATGTTTTAACTGATCAGATCCTTGTCTTTATTCATTGGATTTTTGGTTCATAGAAGTTCACATAATTTCTACTTTTCGTGCCAAAAAGAAGGCAAAGAAAATCAAAACCTTCAAAATTCTTGTGGGCATTTTGTTCCCGGCACCATGCTGAAAGTATAGTATTCTCCACAAAACCTTTGATCACTTTTCTTGAGAAAGACATGGCAGATAGTCCTCAAAYTGACCATTATATTTCTTCATGTTCTCATTTGCAAAAATGCTATGCCAGACTTTTTTTCATAATGCTGTGATTGAGTATAATAAAGGTTCACAGCTCTACCACGAAATTTAGCTTGAGCCAACTGACTTAATCTCCCTGCATGTTAGCAGCTCCATCTATAAAACAGGGTAGTTGTCCTTACTTCATATATATTTGTAAAAATTAGATTGTTTTGGCCACTATATCTCTTTGAAAACTTTTAAATATTTCTAATAGGTCTTTGTACTGTGCATGTAAACACTATGCACCTAGTAAAGACTGATCTTCCAAATTCTTACCTRTAGTTGTTTTGGGGTTTAGTATGAATACCCCTATGAGAAAAAGCTCAAAAGAGCTGTACCAAGCTCCTCAATTTAGAAAGTACAATCAGTCTTTAATTATTTTTTTCCCAGACTGAAAAATTAATCATCCACAAAGTATGTGATTTCTACATATTTAGGTGAGCACATAAAAAGATAGCATATGTGGATTAGGCTGTTTTGGCATTTTTCCCCATGAAATGGCCAATGAAACCCCCTTTGTTTGACAAAGCACTGATCCTATTTAATTATCAGTTTGTTATTGTACCTGTGATGATACATAAAACCATGGACAGATAATCAAGAACCTGACTCGACACTAATGCCTTGATTACTGTGCAGCTAGAACAGCAAATAGCTTTCTGAAGAGGCTTATGTTAAACACAGGCTCTCTATTACCAGTCCCTTTCAACCAATCTGTTAACCATTTTAACACCTCACTTAGGTAGGAAGGTCAGCCATCTGACTGCCAGGAATAGCAATTTTATAAGGAGGTGAATAATGAGATATGTTTCTTCTCCAAATGAGAATAATGTTACTGTCTTAATATGTTTCTGAAGCAGACCAGGGAAAGCACTTAATGTAGTGCATTCTTTTATTCATCTCTGTTTAGGTAAGTGGCAGAAATCCTTGAACCAGACTGATAAAGTCCAATGTATTGCAAAGTAGCATTCTGAATAAGACTTTTGTAGGGTTGAAGCTATAGAGAAACTGGAAGGTATTAAAGAAAAACAGAGTCCTTTTGTGTGAAGCACATGGTATGACACATAGCAATGATTGCTTGTATAAACAATGCAATTGGATATATTTATTATAGAGCGAAATTATATTTGAATGCATTATATATCCTGCCATTTAATTGTTTTAATGTTATACCCTTAAATAGTTTTCTTACACTGTCAGTCACACATATTTGTTTTGGAGAAAAAGCAAAATCCCTATGTTTGTATTTTAGAAAGCATACTTATGTTGTAGGTCATGGAACATGAAAATTACCTGACTTTTCTCAACCTTAAGCCTCCCCACCCTGTATAAATACACACACACACACATGCACGCACACACGCACACACACACACACACACACACATATATTCATACAAAAAAAGAAAAAGTCTGTCCTACTGCTTGTAATTCCTGCATCCTTGCCTCCAAAAGCCCTAAAGTTTTATCCGAAACAAAAGAAATTACGGACTCAATACAGTAACCCTTCATCCCATGAGTATGTTGACTTATGCAAATATACACACTAAAATCTACAGATTCCTCATCTGAATGAAGAATTACCAGGCTTTTCTTTTTTCTTTCTTGAATTTGGACTTTTTTTTTGGATAGTGACACCAAAAGACTTCCCCATAACTAAGCAAACTAGTATGTATTTTCCTTGACATTAGGAAGTGTTTAGAGATTTAGAGATTTTATTCAGAGATTTGCTTTAGAGATTTTATTGAGCATAACTGGTCTTGATATATTTTGTTTGGCACAACTTTCTTGGTGTAGTGGCTTCGTGGTTGAATTTTGCAGACTTTGTGCAACAAGATCCCCATTTAATGGTTTAGTTTGGCCATATTTCGAAAATAGACAAAACATGATGCATTTTTGTTTTATAGGCTGCTTTTCAAATTTGTGGCTTTCATTTGTTTTGTTTTTTTTTTTTTTTTAATAACACAGTGTTCCTGTCTACATTTGAATGGTAGCAGTCTGCTATGAAAGAAGGCTTTTTGCACTGTTTGATGTCAAGAATGTATTTACATGTTGGTCTAATAGTTCTAAAACTTTGAATATCACTGTACTGATTCAGATCATCAAAGTCATGAACTGGTAATGTTTGATAAACCCTAAGTAATCTGATTGGGAAAGCTGGAGGGTAGATAATTTTTACTAACTCAATGAAGAGCCAGCTCAGTGAGAACGGGCCATAAACCCAGTGGGAAGATTTGTAGAGGTTCTTTCACCCCAAGAGAGGCAAAGGGGCAAGGGTGAGAGGGTTCACCTAGACGGCCCACAGTGTGGACACCTGTATCCTAACTAGGAACATTTAAAGGTCAACAGAGTGAAACAAGCACTTCTAGAACATGATTCATCTGAGTTATTACATAAATTTGTCTTAGGGTAAGAGGAATCACAACCGAGAGCTGCCTTTCTGCACTGACTCTGAAGAAAGCCTAGAAAACTAGCTCAAAAGTAGGCATCTAGATTTGGACAGAGGAATCCCATCAAAAGCGTCATTTCGAAGAATGCATGATCCCTTTAGCTTTAATTTATTTGTCTATCACATCTTTAGGAACCTAACACCTTTAAAAAATTCTGACCTACAGAACATAAATAGCTACGCAGGCATTCAACTAGCTACTCGCTGTCTCACAAGCATGATGATCCCTGTCCTTGCACAGACAGAACGTGGGGCCTGCTAATCAGTTACATGCCTCAGTTCAGAGCTCACATCCAGTAACAAAACTCACTGACCCCAGTTATAGAAGTATAGCTAATAAAGAAGAAAATATAATCTAACCTAACATAGTGCTCTGGATATTCAAGGTTGACCTGGAGAAAAATATGTGATAAGCAACAGCTCAGTTTGCAGTTTTCTCAATTACTTAGGCTTAACAGCCCTAAGTACAATTCACTACAATTTTGATATAAACAGTGGCGCTTGCTTTGAGTCTAGATTTTAATTACTCATTGCATAATTACAGTGTTTGCTCTTGGAAACTGCACATTTGGTGACCTTGGGAGGAGGAAGTTTTTTACTTTGCTGGTGCTGTATTTTTACAGCTAAAACGATCAACAAACCCTGGTATTCCATATTGCAGAGAGCCTGTTTTTCAAATCTTTCCACATGCTTTAAATAAAAAATATATATTCTGACTACTATAGAACATTAGATTGTTGCTGGGTTTTATACCATGGTAATTTCATATGGAGACTTATTGAAGAGAAAGAGTCAGATGCCCTGCCCCAAAATGTATATATTACAGCTTTGGTAAGTATACAGGTCAGACACAATAGGCAGTATAGTTTGTAGAAATCTCCAAATTGCAGTGATTGAAATCTGGACAAAAAAGTGTAGAGAAAAACAGAAAAAGAAACACTGTTTTTATAATTTTCAAATAGGCAAAAAAACCTCATGCTTTTGTGGTATCTCAGAAATGTTCTCTGATAAGGCAGGCAAAGAGAACTTGCACCACATTCAGTGCCGTATTGTGTCACCACAGCACAACGTAGTGCCATGCAAGGCACTAGCGTAGCCACAGACCATGCTGCAATGAAGAGAGTATACAGCTTTGATGCAGTTCCAGCTTTAATATCTCTGTGTGTCACTGCTTTGCACAGCACAGGCCCACCCCATCAGTGTTTCACTGCAAAAGCACATTCATTACCTACTTCTTTATCGGACTTCTATGAATTATGCTTCGTCCTACCCATTGCAATGCACTGATGTGCAGTCACAGGTGAAGGGAAGAAATGTAGCTTCTGGATAAATGGTCAGCATAGCTTGGTAAATGATCTAACACTTCCACACTTAGTTCTTATCCCTTTCTCATCATTAGATATTTGAACTGCCTTCAGCTGTGCAATAAACAACCTTGACTAATATTTGTCATGTATGGTTTCCTCTTCCCCTTCCTCTCAGGAAGAGAACTAGATTCACAGTACAGTCTTTTGTTTTGTTAGGGTTCTACTTATTTTTAGTGTGCCCACATAAACATGTGTTACGTCAGTGCAGTCAAAGTGCTTGCTCTGGGTAGTAGGAGTAGAAAATGGTAAAAATTTTGAAGACCTCTAGTTACCTTCCATATTCTTACACTAACTTCCACAAAAAGCATTTCTTTAATGACTAATAGTCTTTGAAGCGAGAAGATCCATTGTACCAGGGTACTAGCTGTTAGTCATGGTCTTTATCCTGACGTATATCTTCTAGATATGCTGAGACTTTGAGCATTGAGCATCATGAATATTATATAGATCTAAACCTTCAGCCTATCTCCATGTTCTCTAATAAACCCAATTTAGGAGTACAGTGTGTTTGTTATCTTTCTGGCAGTTGGTGCACCTAAGGACACAACTCCAGCTTTCCATATAGGACAGATTTTCCCAAAGACCGATGTCTATGCCTTGCTGTAGTTTAGAAGGGAAAGACTTCATGTAACTTTTGGCTGTGGCAATAAGGCAAAATTCTGGATCTTCCTTCATCTTGTTAGTAATAAACTGAGGATACAGGCAAGTATCCATTCCCATTATTGTCTTGCATGGGAATACCAAAGAAAATCTGAGTGTTATGATTTAGAAAGATGTCAAAACGACATAACCCCACAATCACATTGGATGGCACGGAAGAGGGTCAAAAGTCAGGTTTCTATTTTGTTGGAAATTTTGAAAAATAAAACCCCCAAAGCCAAAGCAAAGCCACACAGAATTCCATTTTTGCAACACAAAGTAGATTTGAACAAAATCACATGGAAGGGAAAATCACCCATGAAAGCTATAGTAGTTCTGAATTAATCAAAATATTCTGTGTAGGAAACATCAAAACAAAAGAAGTTTGGTGCGAGGCTCTGCAAGGAAGCCATGTAAACTTTGGTTCAAGCGTCATTCTCAAGTCTTCCCGCTTCCTGCTGCACAGCTGGGATTTCTCAGGCTTCCAGACTCTGGTTTCACAATACTATGGGGTCCACAAATCAAGCTGTCTAAAGCAATGGTCCAGGGCCTTAGGGGCAAATTGTTCAACAGGTCTGCTACTGAAACTGCGTGGCTTTTAAGGCTTTAAAGAACCACAACAGGTGAGATGGCAGGAGATGAAACAGCTTTCYGAAGGAATGCTGCCTGTATTTCATCAAAAGCTCATAAGAATGAACTTCTGTGCCTCTTCTGACACAACAAAGCACTAATGAAACGAGTGCTCTGAAAAAACTGGTTTGTCGGAAAATTCTCAGCCAGTGTCATAAAAGCCCCAAACTGTCAGTGATACAACATTATTTTCCAGGATTATTTTCCAAGTTTGGGAGCTTTTTTGTGGTTATTTCGATGAAAGGGAATAGCAAGAAAGATTTTGCATGTGTCCATTTACCCAAGGCAATCCCATTATTTTGGCGACATTTAAAAAATGTCAGTGTCCAAACAGAATAACATTTTTGAAAATGTTTAGGTGTACATGCTATAAATCAGACAGTAAAACACAGTGGACTCCAAAAGCAATGGAAACAGAATTACTCCCCCTCTCTTGGAGCATTTGCATAGTATATCAGTTCTGTAAATATTGCTTTACCTCTAGGAAAAATATCTCCATGTAAATTAATTTAAGAAGGTATGTTGTGCTTCATTTCTTCCTTGGGCTGGTTTCCAATAATCATCCACAATGAGAACACAATTTCTAAGAGGTTCTGTGGTTGTTTTTGAAATGATCAACACATCATAACTCAACAAAGTTTTCCATGGTTGAGTCATCATCACTGGCTAATACCAAAGTCAACTAAATACAGAGTAAAGAAGTCCCTGGTGGCTGGTGATTGCTACTGAGCATAAAAGAACAGCTAAAGGTCCCTTGCATGGTAGCCTCATGACATGAACCGGACATAAAGCATTGTTCATAACTGGAAAGTAAGTATTCTATGTATAGAAAAAGACTCCCTTTATAGGAGATTTGGCCATTCCTTGCCATTATTTTAAAGACTCAGGTGACTTTGACAATACAGACATAATGTAGCCTTCAAGACTTCCTTAATGGCTTTTGATTGATCTATAGATCAGAAGAATTTGCTATTGACCTTAAGTCCTTTATGGAGATACTTTTCAGTATTCTTTATAAGGGAGCAGTAAGAGAATCATTCAACTGTATTTGAATTTCATAACTGTATTTGATTTAAAAAAAAGAATTTCCAAAATTTATTTGAATTTGAACTGCAACTTCAGTACTCTCAGAAGTTTCCCTTGATTTAAGAGCCAAGCAAGATGAGATGCCTTTACAGTATATTGGCAAACGTGTGGCTCAGCATCCATTCTGGGCTACCAGCCACACCTTACAGAGTAATTTCTGAGTCTGAGGAATCCAGTAAGGAATTTGGAGATAGTAGATAACTGCTTTCTACATCAGAAGTTAAATTAACAACTAAGATTACCATTTATATTATTTAGAACCTGGATTACTAAATCAGGCTTCATAACTTGTTAAACACATTGGCAGTAAAACCAGTCATCAGACTGCTTTCATGTCTCCTTAAAACTCTAACATATACCAAGCTCTGTAAAAATCAAATTCAGAAATCTTTCAGCTAGATGTAGGCTGATATGTGCCTTTGCATTGTTGATGCTATTTACAGATTCCCTAGGAGTCTTTGCAACTTGTAGAGTTTCATTTTGGGGATGAGGGATACTTTCTAAATTTGTTCAACTGATCAAACTCACTGGCCACACAAGCCACTATACAGCAGAACTGTCAAGTTTTGTAAAGTTTTCCTCCTGGGTCTAAAAAGTCTGTCTCCCAACCCTAGCATTCAGTGAACCACTGCTGAAAGGTGACGTTCTCTGTTGGATCACCCCTTTTCTTCCACCACCTCCTACATGGCCTCAGATGTCTGTTCTGGGTGTTTAGAGATGAGAGACGGACACATCCTAAATGTGCAAATCAAATGGCTTGGATTGTTCTTCTGATATTTGGAAAGCGGAAATAAAATTATTTTTCTCTGGAGGGCTGTGCCATGGAAAGATCTAAGGATTAAACAAACCTCACACTGGATCCATTGAGCAGATACAGCATGCTACTGCTCTTGGACTCCAAAAAGATAACCTCACCTCTTCTGTCAGCATGAAGGGATCCCTTCTGCTCATCCATTCACTGTTTGGTACCCATAATAGGACAGCACACTACCTAGCCACTCCATATCACACGTCACCTGTTTAATTGCATGCCACCAGCAAACTCAAGGATTGTCACAGGGACAAAAATAACACGACTGTTGTGGAAACCACATGTTTTCTGTCACACAGGGGAAAAAATAAGGTCAGTGTGGGCTTGAAGGGTTGTAAAGCTTTAGTCTGCCTGAATTGTTTTACGCTTGTGAAAGTTAAGCAGATGAGAAACACATTAAATAAGATGACAGGATTTAGATTATACCTCCTCCCTCCTTGTGCCCCTTCCTGGTCTTTAGCTCAGTGGATGAATTCCTTCCCCCATTCCTCTTTTTTTTTTTTTTTCCAATTTGTTAAGATGCTGAAATCTGCTTTGTGTGATTTATGAAGGAACTTGAAGCGATTAGTTTCACAGTGCATGAAAATTCCTCAGGTTCAGAGGGATGTCCAATCTGTTACACCGTGAGCTGTTGACTGGATGAGAACATGAGCAGCTCAGAGCCATAAGGAGATTGTGTTGAGTTATTAAACACTTGTGGTAAAGCTGCTTATTGTTAATTCCCCAATGTCCTGCTGAAGCGATCGGATAAGATCAGATGGGATTAGATCAAAGAGCCTGGGAACCAGCCTTTTGAGCAGATTCATTTAATCAATAAAGAGGGCCTCCAAAGAGAGAGAGAAGCAGTACCAGGATCACAAGAGATTATGGCAGGGAAAATAAGAAACAACAGATTATTTTCCTCTTATTTTTAAAATGTAATTCTGTAAGCCAAAGTGTGATTGTGATTGTGATTGTGTGTGTGTGTAAATTCTTGTAATCACACCAGCCAAAAGGATATAAATGCTCCCTCAAAACTTCATTACCAAGCAGACAGTTTAGAACCAAGTATTTTCTAATACAGTAATACTCTGTAAGTCAAGAGACTGTAAAAGTATTATTAAAGCAATCAGTACCATGAAATACCTACTGTGAAAAAAGGAACTCCTATTAAGAGTATTTCTGCAGAAGCAGTTTCTGCTTTAATGATCCCCTAAGAAAAGGGGATTCTGGGTGGGTTAATCTGCACAATTTCTGATCTTTCCTTCATGCTAAAAGAAAAAACAAAAGCAAAAAAACCCCAACACACGAAACCCAACATCGCATCAAGATATAAATGTATTAAATTAATAACACTGGCAGATGTTACGGAATGTGCGTTGTTATAATACATGTAATTACAGTACCAATGCTGCTGTTAATGCTTGTACAGTGAATAGATTCACATATAAGTACTTACAGAACCTTGCTAAATCTGTACTAAAAGCTAGAAGCTGTCGGTAAATGATGAGGAAGTTAACCCACAGAAAAAAAAAGGAAATTATGAAGAACAGAGAATCAATTGTTGGTTCTAATGAAGTCATGTTATAACTGCTTTCCAGTTCTAGAGGGCTGGAATTTGGCCCAAAATGATCTGGGTAGAAGGACAGACTCCCCTCAAGGATTATTAACCCTAATAGCATTATAAAAAAAATTACATCTGCTTTACAGTCTATAGTTTATGTTCAGAGTTAAATAAGGATATATATCTACAAATCCATCTATAAAATGTAATTTTCCATCCAGATATGCTGATGACTTCAGGTCCTGCATACCTTTACCGATTGTTAATTACTATGGGACAGTTTAACACTCTTTTCCAAATCAGCATGCATGCATAAAATGACTGCAATCTAATTTGACATATTATTAGTGATGATTATTGTCATAGATAAATTAGACTGAACAGAAAATAACCTTCATCCTTAGCATGTTTTAGCTCTCAGAATTAATGTGATTTGGTGAACACATATAAATAAAAGTCTGATGAGTCCCTGCTGACTGCAGGCCTGCTGGTGCTGAAGTGTATCAATTTCATGCAGATGATGAATTCCTTAAGCATTCAATGATAATCATGCTTGATTTGACAAGACTTTCTCATGCTATTTTAGGGCCTTAATTTTCTGTGAAGTTCTGTCAAGTGTTCATCAAGCACCCACTTATCTCCCGATCTTAACCTGGCAGCCAATCCCAAGGTTGCCTCCCAGTGCCGCCACCAGTCCCAGCCCATTAATATTCCCGCCACGTGACTGTCCACGGAGAGAAGCCAATCAATGGGTGATTAACATGCAGGTCACGTGGCTCCCAAGGAGAGTAAATGAGTTACACAGTAAGACATCAAACAAATTTTCATCTTGAAAGAGTGATTGCTTTTTCTGCTGCTGTGATGTTTGTCAAATTCGCTCTAGCCTTGTCCAATTAAGCTCCATGAGCTGAATGAGTAATGAAGAGATGTGAGCGCTGTGCCAGCACGACAGCTAAGAGGAGCACCGCTGAACAAGAACTGCTACAGGAAAAAAAAATTACCAAAATGATTGAAAAATCACATCTGGATAACTGGAATAATTGCTTTCAAATTTCGGATGCTGTTTAGTAATCTCTAGTGCAAACTATAAATTGCAACTTGCTGTATAGGGCATTTGCTTTCTGTCTAACTTTGCACAGGAAAATGAGTTTGCACTTTTCCATAATAAAATTATTTTTGCAGCTTTTAAATAAATATACATTAATTGGATTGTTGCCAGAAAATGTGCTAATGAACTTCTTTTGCAGCCTGCTAGAGACGCACTGGTGGCAGAAGAGCTGATCTTAAAGCATCAGCCAGCATGGATAAAACTACTCTTTACTGTATGAATCTGAGGAAAAAGAAACAGAAAAAGAAAGAGATTTAACAGACGAAGTGGGGGAGGGAAGCAAGTTTACTCAGTGGATTTTAGAAGGAAGCAGCTTTACAGGACGTTGATTTAAATATTGGGTGAGATCCTTAAATAACATAATTTGTCAGAGCTCCATTTACATCATTTGAGAAGCGGATCCAGGGTAGATTGATTACGTTATTTGATTTGATTTGATTTTGTTTTATTTTATGTAACTGCTATGTATTTGCCACTAAATTAAAATTGCTCAAGGAAACAAAAATGAATGTTTGAATAAAATTATAAGCCTGTTTAGCAGAAAGCTTTTAAAGGGGATATCCAAAACTACTTTCTAGGACATCATAGAAAGTCTATTTAGTCAGAAAGTCAATTGCATTTTAGTGCTGATACTGTACTAAATTCTGGTGACATGTTTAGAGTAGAGACCCTATGACTAATAAAGCTTTCATCCAGTCACTGAAAGGAGTTACAGTCACCTAATGGATTACTGGAGATATGAAAGAGAGTGTTGAATCCTACTTATTAGGTTCTAGCATGAAATTAGTTAAATTCCCCAGGCGTTCTGAAGCAATATTTTCAAGCTGGCTTAATAAGGGTGTTAGAGCATGCCAATTAACTGGCAGCCTGAAATAAACAGTCGTTGGAGGCATAAGACAGTGTTTATATCTGCAAAGTTAATAACATTTTAAATGGGACTTCTTGGTACAATGGCTCAAGGTGCGGTAAGGAGGCAAGACGTGGAACATACTGTATTCAAAAGACCGCAAGTCAATTCGCAGCGCTGCTAGCCAAGGATGGAGACCGCAAATAGAGGAGCAATGAATTTCTAAGAGTCAGTGAGCATGAAGACGAGGAGGTAGGGGCTGACAGCTCAGCGCAAGAAGGAAAGCACAGGACGTGAAAGGGGTGCCAAGCAGTTGAACCAACATGGGGGGGATGACTTGGCCCAGCGGCTGCCCGTAAGGCGCCACAGCAAAGGCACGCACCGGAAGAGACTGCATAAAGGGGGCAGCATGCAGAAAGCAAGGCCCCGGCGTAGCAACTCACTCAAATAGCAATCCATGGCACTGTTTGCATAAAGCATTGTTCGTGCTAAAGCAGCGCGGTAAACTTCAGTGCTCAGCCCTGCCTTGACATGAAATATTAGCTCATTAGGTTACTGTTTTACTTGTTCCTGCTGCAGCCATGCCACAGAGAACTGACAGGCTTGAAACCATTAGCTGCTCAAATGTTAACAAAACAAAAAATGGTGAATATTATTATAAGCGACACCACTTGCTGACACCTTTAAATCAACGGTAGAGAAGGTGTCTAACTTTGTGTCAGTCACATTAGGCAGTTATGAATAAAAGAGTATTCTACTTTCTGCATAACTTTGCATAATTAATAGTTTTCCATGCAAACTATTGTTTGCCTTAATTGTTGTTTCAACAGCTGTTTTCATCAAATTGTAAAGCTCTTTGTGTCTAATCCTTTGAGCTGCACTATTGATAACAAGAGCGCTCTGAAGCTAGCTTTAGAGGAAGAGAGGCCCTGCCAAGCTGGAAAGCAGTCATGAAGTTACTTGAGAAATAAGGCCTACAGTGGGACTGGTTGTGTAGCTAATCCATTAGGGCTTTTCAAAAGGACCTTGCTCTGCGCCCTTATGGCTAAATTGACCCAACAACCTATCAATGCCTTTATTTGCTGAGTGGTTGTCCATGAAAGGTCTCTGCGCCGGATCCAAGCTGTAATCAAAGCTTCCATCAGTACCAGGGCCCTGATGACACAAATGGCCAAACTTTCGACGCAGCTGGCCCGCTTCCAGCCACACCATTTTGAAGATACAAAGAGGCTGTGTTGTGCTGTGGAATTCATTTTCTTGTTTACTTCCTACAGAAACAAGAGCATAATCAGCACTCAGTGCATCGGATCAGACCGCTGAGTTGTTGACAGAAGCTTGGAGAGGCTTGCCAGCTTTCCACATGAAACACCGTCTTTCTTCTCCGGCACCCCCTGCCGCCTGCGTCCCTGCCAATTGTAGCACATCAGAGCGGCCATTGAGATAATGACCGTGAAGTCTCATGATACACTTTGATGAAGTGTAACATTTTTTAAAGGATTTTTGTCTGTGCCAAAATGATAGAGACAGCTGACTAAAAATCACCCCATCAAAATCAAGGCTGATGAACAGCAGGCAGAGACATGTGCTTCCACAGAGAAAAGGGAGGGGAATTTACAGCCAAAGACTCTCTCAGTGACTGCGTGCACCACAGATTCCTTTATTTTGCTTTTTAAATGATCCTTTGTTTCAAATGAATGTATGCGACTTTGCCAAAAGAGCAATTTCCCTAAACATTTTTTATTTTGCATCAAAAATGATTCAGCATTTCACCTTTACAGTACTGAAYAAATACCTTTATCACACAAGCTATCTTTATTTCTTAAAGTTCATGTTAAAGCGAGGGAACAGCTTTGCTCGACATTTCAGTGCGACCCTGACAGGCCACTTTTGCTGCCTCCCAGGGTAATGTTTCGGAACAGCTGGGACTGAAATATCTCATCTACCACCCCTGAATTATCTGGTGGCAATTGGGTGAACCAACTGGGTTTATGGTAAAACAATTGGAGATGTGTTTTCCATGCAAACCAAAGGGAAAAGAAAAAGCAAGAGAGTCGCTTCAACTTTTACCCCAGTTGCATCAGGAATACAATATTTTTCCTAACAGGAAATTCATTGTTAGCAATGGATTCATTGATATATACCGCTGCTTAGGAGCCTTGTTTTGGACTTCAGAGAAAGCTGGTAGAACTTTTTGAACTGGCCATTTACTATGGATCTAGACCACCCCAACGCGCTGATGGAAATGCAGTTAGGGGATCTTTGAGCTGAATCAATTTGAGCTGGAATTTTCCCAGTGTATCACAGTTACATAAACACCTGTGTAAAATATCTTTGAGCTGAATTAATAGCATAGGGGTGCAGGAGAGAAGGAAGGAGATAAATGGAGCAGGAAGGAGAAAGCTGTTTTCAGGAGTTTTGAACATTTCCTGCTTGCAGAAAGTTGGTCCTGAGGGTAGTATATTAATCTTTACTGCTACCAGTACAAGAGCTCACATATTTCTTTTTGTGTCTCCCCAGTACTGTAATCATAGAATTATGCTGTTCAAAATCTCCTTCTCTCTTTTGCTGCATTCCTATTTAAGAGCATTTTTGTCAAGCTCAAATTTTCAAAGCCTCCTGGAAATCTACAGTGGCAAAGGAGGATGCAGTAGTCTTCTGGAACAGAGTAAAAACACTGGCAAGACAACAAAGGCACAAGGCACTTTGAACCCAGGTACACTGCACGTTGCAACCAATAGTCGTATTATAAGTTTGCAGGATGCAGAACTTTCCACAAGGTGTATGTAGAACACACACAGCTTCCTTTGGTTTGATTTACAACCCATGTTTCACTTTGAGTAAAGAGTACAGTCAATTAAAAAAAAATTTAAGAGGAAAACTTTTGCAGCTAGCATCTATGGAGTTTTTAGCAGTCTTGTCTAGCTTTCTGGGAAACGCTTCATTAAAGAGGAATACACTACTTCAGTGGAAGAGGATACGGCTTTCAATTGAGATAATGTCTCTCCAGTAGAGTATATACATATACTGGTGTTCTGCTTTCTCTGGAGACTGTCTCCTCACTCTGCTGTCTTGATATAAAATAAGGTACTTCAGCCTGACAATATGCATTGCTTTTCATATATGGAAAAAAGGAAGGATCAAAAAATAACCAGATTTCATGTGGTTTCTGTACAACAAAAACGCAGAACTGCTTATTTTTTTCCCTCCCCCTCCAACAAATGCAAAGCAGCCCAGATTTGCTAAGCAGTGGGCCAGAGCCAGACTTGATTGACAGGCTTGCAGATTTGAGCTAGTCTTTCAGCAGGTTCCAACAAATCAGGCTTCATTTGTCTATCTCCATTTCTAAGCGAGGCCTCACCCAAGGGATGTGCTACAGCTCCCACAAATGCACCAGTGGATGCAAACTGGGAAGCTAGTGCCTACAACACTTTTGAGCCATTGGGTGTTTTAGCATGAATAAGAAGCCCATCCAGGTCATGCTGGTTGCCAACCCAGTGAATGGCCTGTACACACAATGCAGACACCCTAGCACCAGTAGTGGACAAAAATGAGCTGTGAATGCAAAGATACCTTGACCTTCTCACCTTCTGAGGGGCAGAAGTCCTACGTAAACATCCACCAGTAGATAGCCCAAGACCCTCACCATCTACTAAAGGCCTCAGGTCTATCAACTTTAGCATTGCACTTGAAACATGAAATTTGCAGAAAAGATGGTCAATTTGCTTAGTGGTGTTAAAGCAGGAGAGCTTTCCTATTTTAGAAAAAAGCTAAAGGAGCCAAATAACTGAACCCATTGTTAGGGAATGTGCTGGCTTTGCACCATGTGTGTGTGCATGTGCATGAGCGAACCAGGCATTATTCATACAGGTTAAGAGTGTTATTTCTCATCTCCTTCCCTTTTTTAAAAGAACGTCCTGAAAGTATTAATTTTGAAAAGCAGTTCAAACAATGCATTTGTTCAAGCTAGCCTCATTTCTGCTGACTAGTGAATGTCAGTGCACATGGAACTTCCAGCAGCCTGGATGGAAATCAGAATAATTAGAACACTTAAAGATTTGTACCTTAGAGGCAAAGGTTTTCTCCCTCCCACCTCCATTTTTATTTGCACATCACAAAAATGGGTAGGAAAGGGAGGACTGAATTAGGCAGTTTTGCATCTTTGTGTGGGCATCTGTCACTGATAAGCAATTTTGATGGAACTTTGCTGCAGGGAATATTCAACAGTAATATATTCCTAGCTGTACCAGTGAATTTATTCATTATGGGTGCCAGCATGAGAAAGCCAAATGAAGTCAAGGGAAATGAAGAAAAGGTTGTGGGGAGAAGATAATGAAAGGAAGAGGGGGAAGAAAAGACAATTAGCAATGTAGGCACATATGTTTCAGTGCTTCTCAGATTTCCTGAAACTGAGCCTAACTGAAATGAGTAATAGCTAGGATTCAAAATGCAGTATCATGACAATCCAGGCATTTTGGAAACCACTTCCCCACAGAGTCTTTAAGGACTACTTGATGTTGTGGATTATGTTTGGAAGAAGTAACATCTGTTGTATTCACCCAAAGCCATGTATATTATTTCATTTTTTCCTGTGGTTTAATGATGAAGATTTTCCTTTTTTTCTTATTGAATCTGAGTATATCAATTAAAAAAAAAATTAAATGCATTCATTTATTTCTAGGGTTTTTTTATACAAATAAGCCCACAAATTAGCAGAAATAGAAGTCCTTGAGAGGAAAATAATGAACCAAGAAATGCTAAGCACTTGCAATTTCTACAGAAAAGATTCACATCTCAACATATGATATAAAGTTAGTTGGGAAACCTATTGTTTTATGCACCTATGAGTATACACCCAAACTGGAGCAATTTTAACATAAAATGAAGCAGAAATATTCTAGTGAAAATTCATAGGGTTTTTATATATACTGTTATTTTAAAAAATTTAAATTGATTGTTATTCATGGCAATAACAATTAATTTGGAAACAATTCAAAGTCATCATCAATTAAAGCAATGAATCCACATTTATTGCATAAAAAAAAAATTAAAATAAAATTCACAAAAATCTATGCTACTGTGTTCAAAGGAGGCAATAAAATGTATTCCATAAATAAGAACCTTCTATTTTCCCCATCCCACTTTGCATGAAACTTTGCCAAATAAAACACTGGGCTATTAAAAGACACGCTGTTCTAGAAAACAGTATGCTCTTAATGCCAAGCTGATTGTATTTACCTTCCTGTGGACTTAAAACCTATGATATAAAATACATCCAACATACAGTAATGTTTTTTCTGTGTCAGAGGCAGAACCTGCTAGGTAAAAGATGCAGCAAACTGACCTCATTTTAGACTCTAACCTGTTATAAAATATATTGAACATTTTAAAACTAGGTAATGAGTGACATTATGTCATTAATACAAAAAACACTTGAGGGCTGCAACTTCAACTCATACTCACAGAAAGTAGTGAGGGATATGACTGCTTCTCCCACTTCTTTCCCCTTAATACCCCCTTGTACATACATACACATTTAAGCAATGCTGCCAACTGGTAAGACCCTTCTTCTATTCAACTATTGCCACACAAAATATACAGTCACACACTTTGTATGTATATACAAGTTATGGGACTGTAGAGAGAGACCTTTCAGTTAGAAACAAATGAATGGATTTAGAGATGTTACTTATGTTGGTTTTACAAATCATATAACTCATCTGATTCCAACCCTGTTGATCTTTATTGAACTGTTTTGAATCATTAGAAGAATCAGGTCCCTTCCCCCCTGCTTTTTTCAGGCATTATACTGGTATTTCAAGATGGAAGCAGAGGAAGTATTTAGTCTTTCAGCAGTAATTGATGCTGTATTTTTGTCAAGTTGTCATTTGAATACCAAAACTCTATTTCCAAGAATGAGATTAAAGCCTCAACGGGCCACTCCTTTATGAAAATAAAACTGAAAATCTGAAAATAAAAACGTCACAGGGATGTAGGTTCACAGTCCCTTCTCCTAGCTGTTATCAGGACCTATAACGTGTCTCAACCACCAGAGTAGGATTTGCTAGAGACTATCAGTGCTTTGGCACTCAAATACCTAGGCATAGTGACAGTAAAAATGAACTTACCTTCTGACCTGTTATGCTCAGTGGAGGACTTGAACGTTTTCCTTTATTTTATATCATTATTGGTTATTTCAGCATTATTTGAAGTTAAACTGGCATTATTAAGTGAAGGCAAATGCACATTCGCTAAGAGCAAAACAAATCCCTGATGAGGTGAAGCTTCCCTGGGAGGAAGTGGAGCTATCAGCAGCACCAAACTGCAAGACAACACTGATTATGGATCATCTAATTACATCCTTAGGAACAGCAGCTCTCACCTGAATGCCAAGAACAGGTTGTTGTGATACAATGAGAGATTACAGTTCATACACACTATAAATCCCCTTAAGATACAGCGAGAAAGATTATTTGCTGTTGTATTCATTACAACGAAAGATTTTTAGCTGCTAGGAAAACAATAGGTTTGTCTCTGTGTTTTGGTTTTAAAGCTTTATTTATCTCTGAAGAACTATATGCCTCTGGCAAATTCTGAGTTTTAAAATACAGAGGCACTAAATGAAATCCTGACCCCAGTGAAGTTAATCGAGTTTTGCTACTGAAATCTGCTGAGGCAGGATTTTGTCTCCTGTTGGAAGTCACTGTTTGCAGCGATCAGATAGCAACCATTGCTGACATCTAGCAGAGAAGGCTCTAACTACTCAGCTGTCAGCAGCACTCCACTGTTTCTTCTCTTCGTGCAGACACTAGGTTTTTGTTGCCAAAAACAGGTAAGTGCTTAGAAATAATCAGTGCTCAAGCTAGCAGAAATCATATGGCTAAGCCTTTTCCCCGCACAATTTCCTGTAACGTAGGGACCATTGCCTTCTTATATCTGTTCCTTTAGTCAGATTTCTTAAGATGGACAATGGCAGCATCTGTTCAGGACAGGGTTGTAGGACTTAAAAGTCTCAGGAGAGACTTAAAAGATCTACTGGTATGTTGACAAGCATGAACATTCTTGCGCAAAGTTATATAGACATGGTTCTGGCTTTGGGACACACAATTAGCTAGAATAGCTTTGATGGGATAACTCCTCCGTTTATCTTACGAGAAATCTATCTTACCAAGAATTCTTTATTGCTGCAAAAGGAAAAACACAAAAACCAGATCACTTCACTTTCCTTTATAGCACCACAGCTTAGAAGTAGAGGGAGTTGTTCACCAGAGATTCAGGCTCTGGAAGGCATAAAAAGTGTGCCTCRTTTATGCTTCGTTTCACCTTCTTGCTTTGAACTGTGCCTGCTCTTGCTTAGACAAAGCATCTAGACTCCACTTCTTCTGTAATATGGCCTGAAGGGGCTCATCTTTTTATCTTTTTTTTTCTTTAAGAGTATGTTTTGGCATTGGAAATTGTTTTGTGAGAGAATTATTGAGAAAGTCAGATCTTTTAGATGGTTTCCTGAATTTGAGAATCCTTACCCTTAATCCTCAAATTAAGAATGCTTCTGTTATTTACATTGTTTGTCCTTGAAAATCCTACACATACTTTGGTGCAGTGAGAGAACAGATGCACCGAAACAGCACTGCAATCAAAGTAGGCCTATTTTTAAGAGGCAGGCCTCGATTTAAAGAGTACTACAATTTGTTACATGAAATGATTTAGACAATTCTGTGAGCTCTAAAATAAAATGATAGAAGATAGACTCCCTTCAGTAAGTTATTTTAAATCCCAAAGACTTCATGTGAAATTGGAACCTTCACTAGAAAATTGGATATAGTTTCAGTAGAGAGAATGAGAATATTCTAAAACTTAAATCAATACTTTATCAAACTTGATTTAGGTATGTGTTCTGAAAACTTCTTCTTTCCAACTGTGGGAGCCTGATCACATTGTGAGCTGCTTTTTCTTTTGTTTTAGTTAAAAGCTTCACAGATTTAAGAAAAGGTGTATTACTCTATGCACACAAGTGAGGATTTATGAGCACAAGGAACAGGTAAATAAGTTTAGGATTGGACCTTACTTTACAACAAAGAGATTTTTAAAGGAATAAGGCTGTGGAAGTTCTGAATCTCCAGTCCATAATTAATTTGATAATTAATGGAGATGTAATGCTCCTATATGGACTGCTCTTTCTGTATGAACTGTGCAAGAGATATTCCTATTTGTAAACCATCATCTTCACCAAGCTCTTAGGTTAGATCCTTAATCAATTTCATTTATTTAGCACAGTTAGACTGATTTATTTCATCTGTGGATTTGGTTCTTCAGCTGTGCAGTACATTAAATTCAGTAAAGAGACTTCTCTCACTGCCACTGAAGTCAATGGTCAAACTATCATTTGTTTCCAAAGAGCTGGCCAAAAATTTTACTGTGTGTATTGTCATCAGTCTGATGTTAGCTACTGCATTCTGAGAAAAATCCAGGATTAATTTACCCTAGTGATCTTCTTTTTTTTTACTCTAATGTTCCAGTATTTCATAACCTTTCATTAAACTGCATGTGTCTTTCTCATCTTTTGCCTTGTTCTGATCACATCTAAATTGGTACAGTATGGTGTTTGCACTGCTACCTGTTACTTGCGCAACAGAAATGGAGTGATAGCTTTCCTTTGTGATTTGTAAGCTCTTCCAGGCATAATTTTGCTTTCTGTCAGCCACCCATATTCATTTGTTAACACAGCTCCTTTTGTAGAATGAATATTGATTTAGAAATTCCCAATTAGAAAATGTGCGTCCCACTTTATTTTATCTTGCACATGAACGTGGAGCAATTAATGTGCTGAAATCATAAAGTCAGGTCACATCATTTATTCATCTATAATGAGACAACTCATGTAGATCAGGAGAGAGGTGGTGAATATTTCTGTTGACTCAGACCTCCAACCCCTGGCAAACAGAAGAATCCCATGGCTTGTCTTCTGTCAAAGCATCACATTTAGCAATGTGGCTCAGCATCTTATGTCTCAAAATTGAATGTGGCATTTTCTTGCCAGAGGCCCAGCAAGAATGTTTTACAGTTCAGCAGAAAAATCTTGGAGGGACATTTATTAACAGCCTCTGAATACATGCCTGTAATGTGCTGTCAGGCAGGATGGAATGACAGCCTATTGACTCAAACAATCAAAGATGAATATTAATAGGTCATTAATCCACACCCTAGAGTATCTTCTCAATAAATGCATTTAAAAGTTTTTTTTTCCTTTTAAACAGTCAGGTTTTAATTAAATTTTTATATAAACAAATTCTACCAAAAATATAGAATATATAGCATTTGATTGGCAGAATGGAATGGCACAGGGGGAAGGAGGAAACAGTTAAAAATGGGGGGAAAAGAGCAGCAGGCTAAACCCATTACAGAAGTAATATGTTAAATATTAGGAAATTATGTTTCAAAAAAGTTATGGAGCAAGGCAATTTGTCATGAGAGGTTGGGAGGCAATACTGCTGAAGAAAGTCAATGCTACATTAGACATCCATTTATAGTGCTTGATGAGAAATGTTGAAATCAAGTCTCATAGAATACATGAGTCTTGAAGTTGCTTCCAGCTTTATTATAATACTTCATTAGGAGTGTATGATGAAAAACCAGGGAGAGCAGACAAAGGCACAGACTATTAAAATGGATGAAAAAATGCATCAATAAAGTCCTATAATTTAATCAGCCCTTTCTAGTCTCTATTAACTAAATTTGGTCCATGATACCAAAGGACTGAGGACAGAGAAGAAAATGAAATGTAAGTAGAAGAACTAGCATTGTCATGCTCTCAATTTCAGGTTTTTACATATTGGCATCAATCCTTTTTTGTAGTGTTTATATTCTATGCATGCAAAGAACTGTATATTCTAAGGAATAAATACTTTTACCTTCCCATCATCTAGTCTTTGTGCACGTCAGATAYTATTTTGCTCAGGTAGCTCGGGGCTAGCTTCAAAATGAGGAACGGCTATTAACAAAAGGCAGGACTCCAAGGCCTATTTTCCTTGAGGTCTCATTCTATAGGGAAAGAGAATTAAACTAATGCACACAGCTTTGCCTCAAGCACCCATTCTGGTTTAGGGAGATCAGGTGTGAAAGGCCATTCCTTTCGCTTCTAATTTTCAGGAAAGGGAGGTTAATTAGGAAAGGGTGCTTAACTAGAATCTGCCCTTTTGCTTCTCCTTTGCATGGAGAAGAGAGAGAGGCAAGCAGGTCAAAAGAAGTTTCTCCTCCTGCCTTTTTTATTGTTTGCTTGTTGAATTTTGCAGAGGTTGGACTGTTGGAGATATTGGTGGAGGAAGGAAAACTACATGAATCCAATGACTTTTCCAAAAGCAGAGCAGTATGCTAAGGAGGTTGTGCTGTCCTAGAAAGCTATAGGGAAGTACAGGGATGGGAAGGGCTGCACTCATTACTGTGCTGAAGAGTGGAGCATCTTCCTCATGATGGATCCAGATGCCCAAGCAAGAGTGTTCTGAGATACACTGGTATAAAGATAATGTAAAAAGTAATCTGGCCATTTTGATTGTGAATTTTAATAAATACTTTAGAACTTGAAAGGGAAAGCCTGGCCACTGGCTACCCTCTAGCTTTTTCCCGGGAGATAGGATTGAAAGTTGACCTCACCCAGCTTCTCTCAGAACAGCCTTGCAAGAGAACCTTTGAGGCACTTTAAATAAATGCAGTAACACCAGTATCACTGGCACATAACACAGCAGTTTAGTTCTCCTAACTCCAGTGTTCAGCTAGACTTTTTCCACATCTTTCTCTTCTAAATGTTATTTTGCCATTAGAGTAAATCACTTATTTAAGCAGGTTAAGCAGAAATATTGAATTAATTTTTGCTGTGCTATCCAATCTTATTTCATAAAATATATTTAGCCATTATTTTCAAATAATAAATTTAGGAAGGTGAACAATGGCTACAGGTTTTCCTCCTACACTAATACACAAGTTTCTTATTAAGGAAATGTAATCTAAGTCTGAATGTTCCAAGAGAACTATGTTATTATATTTCTGCCAGGCATCTGTCTAATAGTTACTAACTTAGTGAAATCATTATSAGCCCAGCAAAGTTCAAACAAAGGGAACTGCTCCATCTAGAGTTCCTTCTGGCACACAAGCATATTAAATATTTTAATCAATTATTTTACTGGCTGTCATTGCCTATAGCATTAGCTTTCTCTGACTTTATTTAAATACTTCAGGAACAGTGAAATTGCCAACAACCTAAAAAGCCAGTGATTCATGTGAGCTGGTGGTCTCAGACTAATTAAAAGTACCTGAGGGGAAGGTATATGTGTAACAAAAGATAACTAATTTTCCAGCACAATACCACCAGAAGATGTTTTCTCCAAGACGTGAGGTGCTCAGGTTCTGATTTAAAGCATGAAGATGACAACTTCAGAAATTTGGCCAAAGCTAATCTAACCACAGTACACAACACATTTCTGTATATAATCTATCTGCTTGAGAAGTTCCTGTGGCAATGAGTTCCACAGAATAGGTAGGTATCTCAGAAAACTATCCTGGGAGATGGATAGATGAATGGATAGATGGATGGATAGATAAAGCTTGCACTTTAATTTCACTGAAAGTCCTTTAGATCCTGTACTCATGAAAAGGAAAATAACATTTCTGAATTGATATGCTTTACGCCACTTAACAGATCTGAATCTCTTTCTTGCTGAGAAAGTTTAATTTCCAAATAGAAAAAAGATTTTCTTTTCAGATCTCTGCTTCCACTGTACCTCTCCTCTCAATGTTTTTATCTTCTCTTTTCTATTTTTCCTATATCTTTTTTCAAATTAGTTGATCAAAACTGAATGCACTCATCAAGGTGAGAAAATTGGTAATTGCATTTTAATTAGCCAAATCAAGCATAGTGCTACATCAAGGCAGTTATTTTAGAAGATATCTTTATCCAACTCGGAAAGCAAGGAGAGGAAAAGATCTGGCTCCAGAGAGTTCCATAAAAATATAGCAATTTTTAGTAACTCGTCATAATTAACAGATGAGACAACCTGCGGCTCACATCAGCCAAGCCATGGCAGCCATCTCTGCCTGCTCTCAGCCTGTGCAAATAGAAGGCAATCTAAACTTATTTAGCTCAGTCAAGCTAAACTGAATTACTCACAGTTGCAAAGGACTATTTGTGTGCAAACAGCACAGATCAGCTGGCAAACGATAGCTTGGTTGCATGTTTCAAATCTATGTGCTAAGAACAGCAAAGGCTACTTCTGCACCGAGTCAACTGGGCTGCTGTGAGTAGCATGTGGCTCTCACCAGACTGTTGCCGCTATTGCTGGCTTAGAGCTCACTTGCATTTTTACACAGCAGTCCAAAAATCATTCATCTCCTAATCTGACAACACTGCCTAATTTTGCCTCGTTGCAGTGTGATTACAGCTAAAGATCTACATCCTTTCAGGAGGCAGAAGATACTCTTAGTGATACCCCAAAATAAAGTAGAAAAATATCATGTAACCTCTGTCCTCTGTGGGATTAYTGGAGATGAACCATTGGCAAAGGTACTGGAATAAATCTGCTACATCTTTGGGCCTAAATGTTCAAGCACAGGAATACCCAGTCATCTATTAATTTTTCTAAATGCCCAAGGCCTGATGCAAGCTGAGATAATTATTCTGAATCAATGCAACTACATAAAGGGACTCACTTCACAGAGAGAGCTCATCTCAGATTCGTAAAGTCCTGGACAGATATACACAAGCGAACCATACAATTAAAAATGGCACTGTGCTTCTTACGGTTTTTAATCTTGTTCTTAATTGAACACAACAAATCACACTCTGGACAAGTAATTATCTAACTGATCTCTACCATCTTTYCAAAAACCAAAAGCAAAAATGTTTTCAGCCTTTCCTTTCTCTCTCAGGATCCTCAGATAGTAAAATAGCATGCAGATAATTTAAGAAAAAATGGTAAGGACTCAACCAAACACTGAATTATGCAGGTGGTTCTTCAATGTTTCCATGGAATATTTATGCGGAAGTGAAGGCTTGCCTATTTTATATGCTGGATAAAAATCAAGTATTAATTTATTTCACTACACATTTTCTAATGTAAGAGTAGACACACAGATGCTCCAGAGGAGTTGACAGAAAAAACTCCACCCTAGTATCTTCCTTTTTTGTCTATGTAAAATACAACAAGGGCAATGTGCATTATTTTTCTTGGAATTACCAGGCTAATGGCTTTTTCTTTTGTTATATTATGGATGTCTCTTAATGCTATCACGAAGGAGCAGATACAAATCAGTAATCAGAAGCTAGTAAAAGGGATTGGTGTGACCCCTTAACAGGATTGATGGAGCAGGGGCAAGCAATGCGCAGATGCCCAGGCAAATAACAAGAGTCTGCATTTCTTCTCTTTTCTTAAATTTAGCTTGTCCTATTCTAGATCAAAATACTGCCTGGAAGAAGGCCAGCCTGTGGTCTTTTACAGATAATTTCATTGATGTTTCAAAGAATTCCCACAATAAAACAAACTTTATCTGCAACCGGCCTACTTGCATTATATTTGCCTCACAGAGTAGTTTTACAAGCGGGAGAAAATACTCACACACTACTTGTGATTTATTGCCAGAATCATTCTGAAGAACCCAGCTGGCAGACCAGGTTTCTTTTGAAGAAAAAACAGAAAAGTTCATGTAAAGAAGAATCATGTAAGCACAGGAAGAATCTCTGTGAAGTTACTTGCAGTTACTGTAAATTATGTCCTGCTTCCTTAGTCAGAAACAGAAGCTTGATAAGACTCAGACCCATCATTCTTCTGAGAGATTGCTGCTTCTCCTGAAAAGCAGTTGTAAGACTTTGGAGAATGAGTTAAAACAGACTGGAAGCTGCCTATGGGTTAACATTTTTCAGTTTGTAATGAACACTCAAGGCTCATCCTGAAACCATATTTCTGCCTTGCAAACACATCCACTCTGACCATCATGTCATTCCACAAAGCATCTGCTTCAACTTGACATCAGCACAGAGACAGGGCATATTTTAAAGTGGCAGTTTTCAATAATTTTGTTCCAAATAAAGTCATTATTATGGGCTGTGAACCCAGGAGGGAAGTTCACTGTAATTTGATCCTCCTCCACTAATTGAATCCTTTGTTCAATTGCTCATTTAATCTTTGATGCTAATTTTGATACTACCAGGGGAGGAGGTGGAACCTTCTCCCTGCTGAGGGCCAAGTAAGCCTCTCAGAGAGACTCTGCAGTCATTAACACACACTCTAGAAATACCCAATAACAGTGCATAAAAAATGATATGGCAATGGGGCCTTAGGAAATGGGCACTATATATATATATATTTATACATATACATATACACCTATACACATACACACACACACATATATATGTATAGATACATACAGTCATGGGCTACATCCAGCATCTGGGTCACAGGTTCTCCAGCCTTGTGGTTTACAGTAAAGAAAGGATTACTGATAATGGCTACTGATTTGAGTACTAATCCTACCTTTAAGTTCACTTGCTATTTTGTAGGTTCAAGAAAACAGAACTGGATCTTACAAACATAATGAAGGAAAAGGAAAATAGATTAATGTATCCAGAATGGGCTGCTGTAGCACAACTAGCAGACCCTGTGTGTAAAACAGGAGGTACAACATTTCGTCATATTATTCCTTCTGCTAGTCCTTAGCTTCTGTATTGCACTTAAAGAAAAAGATTTGATTTGAAGGATTTCCTAGATTTCAAGGACAGAGGAATCAATAGCAATAGTCTAACAGTTAATAAGTCACACACAGTATGGGTGCTCTTTAGAAAACATGCCCATTGCCTTCCAAAATTCTTTGAATGTTGTTTATATATTAAGAAGAAGCAATTCAGCATGTTTACAAAACTATGGTGACATTGAATGTTTCTTTCCAGCTAATAAACCAACAAGAATAAATAAAACAACATATGAAGAACATAAAGATCCAAACACAGGTTTTCTTCCTCCAATATTCCCTTTATGCACTATAAGGTAAAAAAAAAAAAAAAAACTAGAAAATTATCTGTTGTCTGACAGAAGTAGGAATAATGCTTTCTAAACTTCATACGCTAGAACTTAGCCTCTGAATACTGCTCTAAATTGGGTGAGTGGCCACCAAGAAACCTTCRCTAAAGAAATCTTAATGATTTCAGCAAAGGGTACATATTTGACTCAGGTGGTACCAATATTGCATGAGTATTCACACTGCACTGAATTAACCTGTAAAACTGACCCATTGACTTCAAAGGAGCTAGAACTGCACCAAGTAGTACTGCAACAACTAACACGAGTGGGAGATTTCACTTACCATTTGCTTTGAGTCTTTATCCTTTAGTAGACTTGGAGGGTATACGTATTTGTTAACATGATTAATATCCAACAAAAGTTAATCAAAGAACACAAAACACTAAATCATTAGAAATATCAATTCTTATAACTTAATAATCAAGAGGGAATTATAGATAGATGCAAAACTTATTTGGTTGCAGGTTTCTGTATTTCAATTTTTACATGGCATTTTTAAACAACTGCTGATATTTAAATAAAAAATGCATTCAGAACTTTTGAATAAAACTTATTGACTTGTAGAAATTGGTCTCCAACTGTGATGTGCCCAAAATTATTTTGAGTTATTGAAAAAATAGGTAATTTCAAAAAATAATAAAGGTTTAGAAATGTGTGGCTATGTTCTTCAGTATTCTTAAACTATGTTTTAGGACTATGTTGAGATTTATAGCAGGACTCTGTATTATGATGCTGTACAGTCACAATCACATGTTTGTGTTTTCTGAAAAAACATTTCTTTGAAGTACCTCACAGAAGTATGAATCAAGTTTATCAATCATACTTGTAACATACTATTTTTGATAAGATACAGCTATATCACCCTATAATTCTGGTAATACCATTAACATGTATACTCTTCTGGTAATTATGCAGTCTATGATTTACAACAATTAAAAGGGAGTTAGATGATCGATATTCTCAGTTTAACTCCCCCTTCTTTTTTTGATACACCAGTCCCAACCAACTAATATTCTGCCAAAAAGCTGCCTTTTTTTTTACTTGAATTTTCCTTTTGGTGTTATTTTTACAGATTAAATAATTTATGGATGAGATTTTGAAAAGTGCTTGCAGTTGCACTAACTCTGCTCTCACTCAAGTCAACTGACTCTTCTAGGAGCAGTTAGCCAAACCAAAGTTTTGGCTGATTTTAAAACTTCTTTCCCTAAGTCACTTAGTTTCTACTGCTATCATGCTTCCTCATGATCAGAAACTTATTTGCCCACATTAGTGTTTTAGAATCTGCTGTAGAGTACTCAAGAAATTGTTCATCATTCAGCACATTTTCCCTTATAATTAGCTGGATCACAACCTTATTTTTTTGCTTGTCTAATTGTTTTGGGGGKGTATTTTTTCCCCACCTCAGGTTGTTCTGAAGAGTTTCTTCCTGTTATTTCAACTGATCTTGCCCATTTTAGTCATGCAACATATGCACCTTTTCTTGTTTAACAGATAAACCAAGGCGCTCCTGGGCAAGACATGACTGCCACGTAATACTGCACTTTACGCTTGCTGCCACCTCTTCTTCTTGTTCTGTCACTGCTTCCTTCAATCTCTTTGCTCCATATTTGACCAATTTAAACAATTCACAACAAAAAGCCCGTCTAAACTCATAGCATGCATTGGTACACTTCTAATGAAATAATTTCTTCTAAATTCCTTGCTTACTCTTCCTTTACTAACTGCAGACCATTATATCAAAACTCAGTAACACCTTCACTCAGTCATCTTAGAGCTGTTTTCTCCAACATAAATAACCGCAGCACCTTCAGGACACATCTGTAACAAACGCTTTCTATTACCTACTCACAGTGATGTGACCCTGCTAAGTGGAGTACCTCACAGTTGGAAGTATCATGTGACACTTTTCTATTACTGAAGGTTGTACTTCAATACAGGGAAGAACAGTGAAGTACAAGTGAGTTTGTGCTTCAACAGGACATGAACACGGATATCAATAAGAGGCATGTTACCTTCTGGAAGTGTTACTGGTGACCTTATACACGTATCTTAATGGGAGGGTGGGAAAGATAAAGGGATTTTTTTCAAAAAAAGATGACACCTCCTCTCTTGGCCCAAATCCTAAGTCAAAATAGATTCAGCATCCAAGAACAAAAAAAMCTCCATAGTATAGATATGAAATTTCTGCAAAGTTTGAGAAATGTTTCTGATTGGACCTATATTGTTATGTTCTTGCAGAAGTCAAGGAGAAAGACTGACAGGGAAAGGAAGCACTTGCTAAACTTTGTGCTTCGCGAAACATTGATGTGGAGAAGGGTGTCTCTTCAGTTGTCATGATTCACTGCAATTCACAAATGGCTACTTGCCTGGAGAGGAAGAAGTGGAATATAGAGTTTTTCATCACTGACTCTTCTCATATTCTTTAGTTTTCCTATGCTAGAGACTGGTGTAAAGCAATTATGACAGATAAATTTCTTTAGAACAAGAAACACCTAAGAAAACTACTGTAGTCCAACAGGCAATCAGCTACCATAACCCCGTTGACTCTTGCACCAAAAAGAGGAAGTTTCACAGAAAACAATGCATTCCACATAAGTTCTGCTTTATTGAGAGAGCTAAATCCCTGATTCTTAGAGTATGGTGTAAATCTATACCAAACAATAGAAAATGGCAAGATTTCATACAACTACTAATACTGAACTTTCCTGCTTATGGATTAACACACCAAATTTTCTCAGTGGAGAAACTCAGAATATTTAAAAGCTAAATCCAAACTAAAATGAAACCCTCTGCAATTCACCTATTATTAGATTAGTTGAGTTTCAGGTAAAACAAGAATTAAGCATAACAGGTGACCCCCAATTAGCACTTGTCAGTCATTCTCAGTCACTGACTCGCAATATTCAAGCTTATGCTTTGGCGTAGAATATGTTTGTTGTGATTACAACACACATGATTCTGTAATGGTAATTATGCATGAACTGATTTTTTCAAATGGTTCCTCTACTTTAAATCATGTAGTGGTTAGCAGTCTGAACAAATACACCTTACATGAAGGCAGTTTAATTAAACTACTGTTAAATCAAAAATGTATAAGTAATGAAATTGCAGTTATAGTTTTAAAAAGGTAAGATGTTTTCATGGCAAAAAATATCTAAGTTTGCCAATTCACCTCAAATAAATTCACACTTACTGATGCCTTAGTCCTAGAGTGTCCGTAGAATAAAAATCAAATAGCATGAAAATCTGGCAGAATACATCATTTATAATATTTTAAAATTGGAAAACAAATTTGAAAGCAGTTCCTATATGTTCTCAATAACTATAAAAATTCTTTAACATTGAATACAGCCCATAATGACAAATAGCTATACTATCACAGAAACACACAATGGTTAAGGTTGGAAGGAAACTCTAGAGAACACCTAGTCCTACACCCCTACTAAAGAAGGGTCACCTAGAGCATGTTTCCCATGACCCTGTCCAGATGGTTTTTCAATATCTCTGAGAATGGAGACGAAAAATTTTTAGCAAGCCTAACTCTGCTCTCCGGCGCAATGGCCACTCTAAATTGAACCATCGTAGTGGCCATGGAACCACTCATGATATGAGCAGTTCCCTCCTCCTGAGAAAGACAAACCCTCGCCAAAACGTTTCCCGGACACAGCTCCCTTAGCTCGCCAGTACTGCTGCCGGGCCTTGCTCTGTCTGCCCTTGCCGCCCTCACAGCCGTTTGCCCTTCTTCCCATGCCACGCTGGCTTCCCTGCTGCCTGGCCCTCCGCTCTCCTCAGGACGTCCCGGGGAGCCCAGGAAACATTTCTGTTGCCTTCCCAGGGAGTCCACGCCCATCTCCACCTCCACAGCTCTCCTTCTGGGGCTGGAGCTCACTGAGGGGTCTCCTGCTGCGTTGCGAAGGGTCGACTCCCGCTCCCGCTGGCCATCCTGGGCATGGGAGCAGCCTGCTCTGGCTCTCTGAGCAGGTGGTCCGTGCAGAGCAAGCCGCTGCGCTGGGCCTCCCTGCCCTTGCGGATGGTTTCCCGCAGGATTCCCACCACCAGAGCCCTGAGCGAGCTGAAGCCTGCTCTCCTGCTCAGTGGCCACCACTGGGGCCCCGCGTGCGCTCCCGCTCCTCTGCCTGCCTGCCCGCCTCCGGGTCCTGCGCGGCCTGCCAGCCCGGGCTCACAAAGCGGTGGCCTTGGTGATGCGCTCCCTGACCTCACAGGGCAGGCCCCATGTGGCCGCTGCTGGCCAATCAGCTCGCTGTGCCAAGAGCGACATCACAATCAGCACCCCTGCRGGGTCACCCTTCCCCCCACTCCCTCTCCCCTGGGCTCCTCCTGCCTCTCCCCTTTGCGCTGGCTCTGGGGGGTTGCAGTGCCGCCTCCCGCGTGGCCTTGGCCCGGCTGTGTCTGTCGCCGCCTGGCTCCTCCTGCCTGTCGCCTGCTCTCTGTTCTTGTTGCTCAAGAGGACCAAGTCTGCTCTCCTCAAGTGCAGTGCTGTGATCCTGCTTTTTGCCCTGACCCCTCCTCACAGCAGCCTCAACTCCACCATCGCAGTGGCCACAGAGCCACTCGTGATACGAGCAGCATCTGCCCCGGCAGCATTGCTGGTGCCCATGAGCATAAGCAGCGCGGCGAAGAAGAGCCAGAGGGCAAGACGAGCCTCAGCAGTCTTTCCACAACATCCCAAATCTGAGCCCCTGGCAAGCAGCAAGGCCCCCTCAACAGCAAGTCCGGTGTGAAAACAGGCAGCTACCTCGCATGCTGCTGCGTGGCTCAAGCTTGGCCCCCTCATACGCTTGCAGCTTGCATTGCAGTTTGGGATTATTCTGTGCCGAGGGGCAGGCCTTGCCTTGCTCCTGGCTACACCTCACGCCCTTCCCGTTGGCCCCATCGGACATCCTCTTGCAGTCTCTCGCAATGGTGGCTCTTCCTCCCAGCAGAGCTACCTCTCCTGCCACTTTGGTGTCACCCACAGACACGCCGAGTGGCATTTGACCCTGGCACCCTCATCATTCCTAAACATACTGACGAGTATAGGWTGCAGACTCAGCCTGCGAGCAACTCCACGCCCAATGTCTGCCGCTGGGGCTTGGAACCATTAACCAGCACCCGTGGAGCTCCGCAGCTGATGTCCTATTCCACCCTCCTCATGGTCCCTTTGTCCTGGCAAGAGCTTACCACTTGTCCACAGGGACCTTGTGGCAGAGCCTGTCAGAAGCCTTGCTAAAAAGCAAGGCATGGGACATCCACGCCTCTCCCCGCTCACCTCCTCAGCAAGCTGCTTCCTCCTAGAAGGCAATCAGGTGGATCAAGCACCATTTATTCACCCTTGGTAAATCTCGGTGGGCTCCACCCAGTCACCTTCTCGCCCTTCGCCTTCCTGGACGTAGCCTTCTGGACCACCTCTTCCTTCCCTTTCCCCGGAACCAAAGTGAGGCTGACTGCTCTGCTGCTTCCCGCGGCTTCCTTCTGGTCCTCTGTGCAGAGGCCTGCAAGACTTGCCCTTTGCCAGTCAGCAGGACTTCCTCGCATCCCTGTCAGCTTTCCAACAGGGGAGGCAGTGCTTCTGCAAGCAGCACAGCCAGCTCTGCCAGCACCCTCTGATGCACCCCGCCAGGTCCCCCGCAGGCACTCGTGTAGCTCTTTCTTTTGTACAGCTGCTCCCCAGCTCCACCYGCCTCTGCCACCAGCACTCCACTCTTCCCTTTGTCACTACTCCTTCCTGTAGAGATTGGGGGCCAAGCTTACCCCTGAAGGCCAAGCGCAACAAGGTGTTGACTTCCTCRCACCCTTCTGTGTCACTTCTCAGTAACTTGCCAGCCCCATTTGGCAGCACATCTACATCTTCCTTATCCTTCCGCTTCCTGCTCACAGCCCTGTGGAAGCCTCTCCAGTGATTCGTGAGCTCTCTTGCCAGTTTGAGCTCCAGCAGAGCTTCTGCCTTTCCCACCGCACCTCTGCACACCCACGCCATATTTCCCTCTTCCCCTCTGGGAGCCTCTCCCCTCTGCCTTCTCTCAGGTGCTTCTCTTCTGTGCTCGAGCTCTCTCCRGAGCTCACTGTTGAGCCAAGCTGCTTGCCTGTGCTGCCTGCGCCCCTTCCCAAGGAGGGCGAAGGGCTGCCAAGCCGGTGCTTGGAGAAGGCTCTCCCAGAATGTCTGCCAGCACTCCCAAGYGCTTTGCCAGGGGTCACCATCTTCCAGGGTGCCTGTCCTCTCTGAGACTTGCCTTTGGTTGGCCTCTTCTCTAGCCCAGTGCCTCAGCCCTTGCCCCTTAGGCAGCCCTGCTGCCATCCTATCACTCTCCTGCTCACCTCCCTGCTGCAGCAGAAGCTGCTGTGCTCGGCCTGCAGCTCCTTCCCCTCAGGACTCAGGCAGCCACCAGGACCTGCGTCCCACACCTGACGTCCCCAGGCTGCTCAGCCCAGGCAGGAACACCAGGCCCTGCCTGCAGCCCCACACCTCAACAACCACACGCCCCTCAGGAGCTCCGTGAGGCTCGACGCCTCTGATAGATGAGCTCCCAGGGTCTGCACCAGGACGATGCTTCCTCTCTTGGGTCCCCACCATGTGACCACCAGCTTTCCTACCACAACACAAGCACTGACAGCCAACAGGGGCACCAGGGCAGTACAGTACTGGTCCCCCTACACGCGCTACCCCTACCATCCACGAGCTCTGTGGTACCAGATCACAGAAT
The DNA here is from genome assembly GCF_003343035.1 of Apteryx rowi. Lineage (NCBI taxonomy): Eukaryota > Metazoa > Chordata > Aves > Apterygiformes > Apterygidae > Apteryx > Apteryx rowi. The sequence continues at coordinate 72,930 of NW_020447232.1, forward strand.
CAATTTTTTTTTATCAGGTTAATATTGTTGGATATTTTATACAATTTATCAGTTTCCTGACAGGCTAATTAATAAGAGCAAATGCTAAAAGAACTGTATCCTTTTTAATACCACAATTTCCCAGGCCTGAATTCACATACGGTTATTATTAAACCTCAAAGTATTCAGCATTTTTCTTGGATTCAGATGTTTGGTCAGGTTAAATTCTTATTGAATACTTATCCATACTTCTGTTGTCTGAAAATCTAAAGTTAAAGTTTTCTTTGAAGTTTTCCAGTACACCCTTAGTTTGTCTAATGCTCAAGTGCAGCAAATGGAATCAACTACCTCTGAAACCACAGCAAAGAAAAAGTAGTTCTTCTTTTGAATACAAGGTATGCACATTTCTAGCATATGAGTAACTCCTTCCAAATACTGAGTAAACAGGCATTTCATTTTTAACTATCTATTCATTTCGTCCATGGCTCTTTAATGTTTCCTTTCTGGGAATGCTCAGACAAACAGGTTTTTGTGTACACAATTGTTTTGAGAATGACTATTCCTTGTAGAAATACACCTGTAAACAGAGGTGTTCATGCACAAAGTAAAAAGATTTCCTAAATATTTAACAGAAATAGCTGTTCCGTAACATACTGTTTAAAAATTYCAATCATTGAATCTCATGCTCTTTCTAAGAGCAATCATTTTTGTCAGGCGATAAAATTTAGCCAAAAATTTCAGGGTCTTGCAGGGAATATAAGAAACTGGGACTGACCATCCTTCTTATCTTTCGAGCTCCAGCTTCAAGCTGACCCTGTATTTCTGGAGTAGCTGCAGTGCTGCTAGTGACTGTGCTGACATAGCAGCGCATTGTATGCTACCGCATCATTTWTGTTCCACCAAAACCAAGCAAAACATGTTTGGCAGAAGCAATCTTTTGTACTCTTAGGGTTTATTTGCTTTTATTTATAATTCTCCCATCTCACACATCCCTTCACCTTTCCTGTCTACCATGACTCTTCATCTTCTGTTTTTGCAAAAAGACTTTGATAGCATAGTGAGAGTCTGTAGTGATTTCCTCAGCTCTTATTTTGATCCACAGCAACACCAGGGTGCATCTTCCCCACTCAGTAGGGCACAGAAGAGCTTGCAGTAGCGGTGTTCCTTGCTGATAAGTACACAGCACAGTACATAATACAGCAGTGTAAGACAGTCCCATCTCAACCTGCCAACATGGACCTGAGGGAGTCTAGTCTCAACACAACAACAAGGCATATGGGCAAGGGAAAAGTGCATCCCCGATGTGAAAGGAAAGTCTTGGCCATCTCCTCGTCCCACAGTGGGTCACAGTGTGGGATGGACCCACATAACAAGAACTTAGCGGGTGGGGGAAAAGAGCTCAAAAGTGTCATTGGAAGGACCCTAAGCATCCTGTAAGTCTCCACAAAACCTATTGCTGTGTTAGCCTTGGTGAGCTGTCATGCTTTTGTGGCTACAGTGCTTTGTGATCTGAGCTAACACAGCTGCATGGTGTATGACTGCAGGTTGGATAGACAGCAGTATCAGCTCATCATCTTCTCACGAGTGCTGTAAATGTGTGCTAAAGTGCTTTTAAATCCCACGCACACAGAGAAATGCAAAGAAATCTGTTATATTAGAACCACAGCTTAAAAAWACAAAAAATTGCTAGCCCTCCAGATTAGGGAAAAAAGTTCAAAAAGCCAGTTTCACAAGTCACAAGTCAGAAAACAAGCAAAGACTCTACATTAGTTATTTTTAAAACTCAGGATTTTTAAGCTAAATTTATTTTAGGGAGTCCCAAGTGGGGGGTATTTGGAAATTCAGGGTGAGCAATACACAATAAAATATTACAGAACTCRCTGCAATTCTGAACTGATTACATTACATAATGCTTGATGTCTTTCATCTGTTTTTACTTTCATAAATTTCTAGGACTTTAAAGGTAATTTAATCTAGTATGGATTGACCAGGAAATAAGTATCAGTCTCATGTTTTGCTCCAGTGTAACTAATAATTGTCTTTTTGCACATCAATATAAGGCCTTTTAGCATTTTGCTTCACGCATGTACATACTTACTGTTTTATTCACTCTAATTTACAGCACCTGTTGTATACCCCAAGTTTTACGTTTATGAATTCACAGCCTATGACTGCCAGTCTTTGAACAGCCTCTCTGTTTTAAAAGAAGACTGATGAAAACTCCTAAGACCAATCAGCAGGAATCCGTATTCATAGTGTCAGCAACATCAATACTTTCTTTGCTAGTAGAAAAACTGAGTTTGATGCAAACTGAACAGGAATGGTGACTGCTCAACCCTGTAGTAAATGGACCTTAAGAGTGTTATTATTATAASCTTGGCATATGCATCAAAGTCCCTGTGCAAGGCAACTGTGAGTACAGTACTAGATTTAAATAAATGTCATACTTTCCGCTGCCAGTTATCACTTTGCAGCTCATTGTGGTTCTATCTACTATAATTCRTTTCATCAACAGCCAAAATTATAAATACAGGCCTCCCATCTTTTATTAGTAATATGTCACATGTCTAGTGGGCCTGCTTGAGTTTGAAATCATGGTGTAATCAGCTCACACAAACCATTCAGAGTCATTAGAACTGTTCCGAAAAAAATAAGTGTGCTGTGTATTGATGCAGTGTATATGAATTAGTTTACCTGTGTAGTCTTTATGCAAAAAAAAAACAAAAATTCTTTTCCAAAAAGAAATCTTGAAGAATTATTTTAAAGCAAAAAACCCACCAAAATCTTAAAGCTGCTTGTAGATCTTCATAACAACATGGGTCACACACCAGTGCTCATGCGAGACAAAACTACATGACTTGAAAAATATCAAGCCTCTAATACCAGATTTTCTAAACATTTGCAGAATTKTAAACAAAGTAGCTGCAACATAATCAAATATCTTAAACATTTGGTATCCAAATAAATTATCTGAGAATTAAGGATAAGCTTGAGCCCCTTTATCCCGAATATTACTGATATTAGTAACAAGCACTTTGGCAATACTCTGAACCAAAGCCCTTGACTTTTTCTTCAGAATGCCTGAAATCTAAACCTGACGTCAGCTCAAGCCTGACAATACTTTCGCCTAATATTGTCTGTGTAGTCTATTATTCCATTACAGAGTATGACAGAAGACAAACTGACAGCTGCGAAGGCAAGAAAATACAACCTCCCAACTCTCACCAGTAAAACAGCTGTAAAAGGTATGGTCTCCAGAGAGCTCAGATACGTACCGTATTAGCTATACATAGCTGATACGCTGATATTCCATGTTGTCTTTTGGTTAGTGAGTCAGGTAATCATCTACACCAGATTTCTACAGGATCAGAAATAAGAAGAGCAGAAACAGATGTTTCATACTTTCTTTCTTCCACTTCTGACTTGCTTTTGCTCCTACCCTCCTTGAAAAGAGCATTTAATACCATTTCTTTGTAGTTTGACATGAACTGGTGCACCACAGAGCTCCCATCTCCAATAAGGAAGGCCTGTCCCAAGCTGCTTTGTTSCTTACAGAACAGTAATTTTTCATCTGTGGGGAATTTTTCCAGGGAAGGAAAATTTATGCCTTCTAGTATATAGAAAAATATGCCATGCCTTCTCTTTTTCAGGAGAGAGAATCGAGTTAATTACAACTCAAAATAACAAAGTAATGATTACTCGGGAAAATGCTTTTTAAGCAATGATTTTATGGTGGACAGCATTGAAAAGAAATATATGACCATCAGTTCATTTGACCTCTCTCACAAACACACACACAATAAATACAGCTGTAAGCATGAATAAGTATGTGACACAACCATCACCAGCCAGCGTTCAGTAAGCCTAGAAGGTCACCTCCCACTAACACAAGTGTGTTTGCAGCAACCCAAAAGCTTGATGCTTCACAAACTGAATAACTTTGTTCCTCGACTAATTTGAAGCATTAAATAGTCTTGCTCCTGCTTCCCTCCATTCATCTTCCCTGCTGAATAATAGGGCAATCACATTCTTTTTGTCTGGCTGGCCTTGTAAATCAGGCTGTAATCCAAATTTGCTCAGATCTGTCAATTTTTGGTTTTGCATTGTAATACCAGTGGCACTGCATTTCCATTTCTGCACAGCAGAAATTTATATGAGCAAAACCAAGTACATTTATCCACTGTAACCGGCAATATTCATTCTTTTTCCTTCCGCTTTCTCTCCCTTCGTCCTACAAATAGCCATCACTGGCTCCAGACAACTCCTGAATCGTACCTGACAGTTAAAAACAGTGAACAGACAGGGTGAATGATTCCACTGAAATTTAATCTAATCTCATCTTTCCTTGTGTAAGAAATGACCTGATCTGAACTGCAATCAGAACACAAAAAATGATGTTTCTTTTGCAGGGCTTCTTCCTCAGTCATGATATATCCTCACTCGAAATGCTTAAATATAGGACATCTGCCAGATGCAGACTTTCAGTCACAAGGCATTTTTTCTCTCTTTCTTGTTATAAATTACAATTAATAGGACAGTTTTATTAACATCTTCTACTAAGACAATGATGATTTTTTTTCCTTGTAGGAGTTGTGAAGATTCTGTATATGTGTTTATTAGTAACACATATGGCAAGATAAAATTTGCTGGAAGGTATCATTTGACATTTCTAAGTTTTATTTTTTCCATTTGATTTTTAAATTCAATTCACATTTGAAGTAGTACTGTGGTGCAGGCACACAAAAAATTAGCTTAAAAGCAATATTCAAACTAAATCTGAAATGGATCCTTAGATTCTTGACCTTTTTGGTATTTTTTTTTCTCAGTAGTCCTTTTTTAACAGTTCTCTGGAAGTCTCTTACCTCACTGCTAGTTGCTTGGCAGCAATTTTCAGTATGTTTTCACAATAACACTGTATCCCTCTAGTCTTAAATTTCACTTGAAGAAAATCATGTGGGTGAAACCTGTGTGTTCCTGTGTTTGGTACCCCAAAATAAAAGTTTAAATGAATGAGATAGCAGCAGAACAACTTGTAAAGTGACATTCAACATTTAAACTCGCATGACAACCTCTAATGCGATAGCCACAGAGGAGAAACTGAAGGTGTGAAACTCATCAGAGCCTCGGTCAAACCTTCTTGGACTTGGAAATTCATGTGAGGCCCTAATGCACCTGACAATGTCAACAGGGACTGTGCAGCGTTCTTGCTCCTTTTAGCAATGCGAGGTACAGGAGCAAGGTAGAAATGGAAGCCCTGCAAAAAGAGTGATGAAATTTCCAGGATCCTCTATAGTTTAAATATACTCCTTCCCATAATTCCTTCTTTATGATCTTTCTGAGTTTCCAGACTAACTCCTCAGGCTATCATGACAACTGGGACCAATAACCAACATAGAAATAGCTCTCACACATTTTCTGAACATGATGACTCATTACTTTCTATGATAAATATGGAATTGTTATCATTTATGTATATATAAGCATATTCATATGTATCTATTTTACATATTTAAACAGCACACACAACAAATATAAAAATAGACTTATATGTATCAATATATAGAACTATAATATACAGAATATATTATAATTGTATGTAATTATATATAATATATATTACATAAAGGTGTATGTGTTATATACATTGTATGTATAGAGAAAGTCAGCGCAATACTTTTTACATATCCTCCCTCCCAACATCCTTTGTTTATTTACAACTAAGGATCAAATGTTGACCCTACACACAAAAAAATATATAATCTCTATTACTGTCAAAAGGAACAGGTTTTTACATTAGGACTATTAGTAGACATGACATTAATCAACTCATAGAATGGTAGCCAGAAAAAATCAGGAAGGAAAAAACCTACATAGAGGTCAGCATTGGCAGAATACAGAATATGAATGGTATAAGGGAGAGAAAGAAATCCTAGTACCAAAATTATAAGGTAGGGGGGCAAGGGAAGGGGAAAGAGAGAGAGAGAGATGTATCTTTTCCTCAATTATTTCCTTTCCAGTTATTTTTAACATAACCTTAATTCCAAGAAATATATGAAATCATTTAAAGTAGAACTTGAAAACTGTCACGGACTATTGACCATAGATGTAGTGACTTCTGTTCTCATACAAATTCCTCTTTCACTGCCTTGAGATTGTGTCAAAAAATAAAAGCATAAAACCAGAACACCTTTACACACTAGCTGGAATTTTTAGTTCTTTAACCCATTTCCTTGTATCACCTATAACAGGAGAAAGAGAGAGATTTTTCCACTCTCTAATAAACTTTAAAGAAAATCCATACTCCTCTGGAGTTCAACAATCTGATAATGTTTCTGATTCAAAACTGGCAACCCTAAACCATAGTCAGATGTAAAACTCATTCATTTTATATAGAAATCCACTCTCTCTTTGTTCTCTAACTTTTAAAGCTTTTTTTTTTTTTTTCCTTTACCTGTTTGATAAGGAACATTTCTTCTGCCTCCACTCCAGAAGCAGAACATAAATGTGACTCACAGGGAGCTCTGCATTTGAAATAAAAGATAAACATAATCTATTGCTTTTTAGGAATGACTAACATCTGGAACAGCTGTGATTTCTCCTTGAAGCAAGGAGATAGATCCAGATTATTTAAAGTGTTCATTTTCAGTATTCATATGGGAAGTGGAAAATTTTATTGTGTTCTGTGTGACAATGGAGCATTTCTGAAATATTCAAAACAATATTATCTGATTGGTAGATGAAAAGTTGAAAAACATTTGGTTCAGAATGTATACATAACAAGAATGTAATACTTTTCATATGGATAATCATTAAAAAAAACTGTAAGAGAAACATGTTTTTTCCATGTTTTTATCTAAACAGAAAACTTAGACAAAAAATTTTGTAAGAACATAAGAAGTATCAGAATACTTTTATAAAGGTGGATTTTATTTCAAAAGAAAACACATGAACAAATCCATTTATTTGTCTGACAAATATTTTAATACCCTGAAATTAAACATTTTCATTTTTTATTTTGCAATGACATTTTGATTTTTTTAATATAAAATACATGAACTAGAAGAAACCAAAATGAAAACAAAATATTTTGACAAACTTGAAACTGTTTCAAGTTTGTTAAAATTTCAAGGGGGGGGGGACAAAATTTTCCTTATCTAGTGATTTTGAAATGTTTGTTTTCACCACAACTCATAAGAAAGCTAGATTTTAAACCTGAAAATTCTTTACCAAACAAAGCTTTCAATCTCCGAGCAATCCTACTACCCAGCAGGAGAACAGGAGGGATGTCTTAAATTGTCACAGCAGTTTTACAGTGCTATTTACTGGTTTGATTTAACTAGAAATGTTTTAATGGGTGTTAATGACAAGGGTGGAGAGGCCCTGAGAAGGATCCCACACGAGCTGCTTTTATGAAGCTCACCACCAAACCCCCAAGTCTGTGCAACAGCATGTAAACACTGGAGAAATCAAAGCAAAAAGAAAATCTTCCAATATCCCGTTGGTTTTGCCCCACACTTGGCATGGGGAGGGGATAATATTTTCACTGCATGCTTTTCACTTCCCTGTCACACTCAGGAGGAGAGTTCAAGGGAACCTCACAAAGGGGACAAACCCTCCCCTACCTGCGCACTGTCTTCATTTGAGGCAGGTAGGAAATGGGCTGTGAAATGTGAATATTCATGGTTAACAGCAGCTGCTATTGCACTTTTGTTGGCGTTCATCACCTTCCCTGCTCTGTCTGAACACCAGCACCGGGAGATGAACATCAGGCAGCAGCTGGGGTCCTTACACTCATGCAACAAAAACACACTTTTAACTCATTTGGTACCTGGGGAGGTTCAGCAGTCAGATTCCTCCTGCAAGTATAACTATATGAAAAAGGTCTCAGAAGAGTTTCTGGGGCATTATACCTAACAGCGAAACACAGTCCCTTAAATTTCCACCTATTTAAGAAACTAAAATGGATTTGAATTAACTCCATAGTCTCTTGTTTGCAATTGCATTCCACATCTTTACTRGCAGGCCTGTGTCAAACTCATCTAGTACTATTTCATATAATATCAATCTGCCCCACCAAACAAAACTTGTACCAAAAAACATTTCAATTGCAGCGTTCCCCAAAGTATGCCCTGGGAAGTAAGGCCGGCTCAAAATTTCCCTGGGCTCTTTGATTTTCTTTCCTTTAGCAAGGATAAAGTATAAATCATGAGCAGGAGACTATACAGTATTTGCAAGACAGCATTAAGGTTTCAGTCTCAGAAAAAATTTGCCTTTTTCTGCACTTGGTTGTTTCGACTCCTGCTGTAATTGCCCTGCTATAGTATTAAGATGATGGAGGATCTCATCCTGCGGAGATTTAAGCAGAGGCTTGCTTTAAGCAGCTCTTTAGTTCCATTAAAGTTAATAACACTCTAAAGGACAATAGATAGTAGTAATACATTCAGAGAGCATCAGTATAGATTTTTAGGAAGAAACTCACCCCCAGTGCTATAAGGACTTATAGAAAATGGCTGAGAGACTCAAGAGATTTCTTCCAGGTACAAAAGCAAACCAAGACAGTATCTTTCTCAGTGCCAAGCCTGGTCTATCAGTACTGCACTGGCCCTGCACAGCCCTCCAGCAAATGGCATTTTAGGGGGAACTGGGCAATATAACTTAAAAAAACTKGGCTGGGAATTAAGGTCCTGAGATCTAATCTTGTTCTGCTACAGGCAAGTCACCTCTGCTCTCTGTGCATCTGTTTGTAAAAGTGGGTTACAATTCTTGTCCCCTTCAAAGTCCAATGATAAAAAWACACACATATTTTAGACAGGTAGTATGTAAGCAAAGAAAGCGCCTTTCTGCTGTTCAATACACCATGCAAAGCAGAAATCTTTGCAAAAGGAACAAGTGTGACATAATTATTAATTTTAAGTTCTCTAGATGCTACCTATTAACCTGAAAAACCCTGGAAAAATAGAAGAATAGAGAAGATTAAATTGAAATCAAGAGTTGATAAAATTATTGATTTTATTTCAAAGTAATAAATGTTATTTCTTATAAAATAAATAAATTCCTACAGAAGAAAAATCAAAACAATCTTCATCATTTTCAAACAAGAGTTTTAGGACCTTTCCCATTTACCAGACAGCAATAAAACTATCTGGGTAAGGAACAGAGAGAGAGAGAGAGAGAGAGAGAGAGAGAAAGAAGTAGGTACAGAATCTTTGCAAGCAGATCCTTTTTCAAGAAAAGTAACTCTGCCAAATTAAATTATATTACATACATACAAATATGCATATGCACAAATTAATATATACAATGTGTACATATGCATATCCAAATCTCATATACACTATGTATTCCTAATTTACCAAATATGGCACAATATTGAGAAGCATTTCTGCTTTTAGATAGCAGAAATAAAAATTTTCAGCAGAGGTATGCCGCTAAAAGCTGTCCTAATCTAATGCTGATATAATGTCTTCTGTGAATATGAACATGAAAATATGTTCTGTACTTTTAAAGAGATTTAATTTGCATCTAACTGAACCTACATGAAGCTATTATTTTATGCATTCTTTTTTAAAACTCTTACAGAGTTTTATTTATTTGTTTGAGGTTTCTGAAAGAGGATAACCTGAAAAATGGGTAAGCAATAGACCTGTCATCTTTGCCTGGAACTTTGAAATTCAAGGATCACTAATTGCTCTCTATTAATGATATTTTTCTGTTGATGTCAAATGTGTTGACAGCATGAAGAAAATTAATTACATATTTAAATGAGTCTGAAGTTGTCCAAATAAATGCCTATTCTACCCTGTCTAAAGCTTTTCTTTGTCAAGTCTGTTGGTATTGACAAGGAAAAGAAAATTTTAACTCTTCAGTATTTTCTCACATGCTAACTACTCATGATATGTATTCACAGGGAATAAAAAAGTGTTCAGTCTAAATGAAGAAAGATAGGATTGCTAAATTCTTATTTGATTTTATGAATTATCTTTTCGTTGTTGCATAATGATTTGCAGTTATCTTTGAAGGCAGTGTTTTTAATAAAGTTGGGGAGGTCATTTTTAATAAGGCATTAAATGACTATCAACTTATCAGGTGACTTTTTAACTTTACTGAAAGATCAAAAGTTCTGGGGGAAGAAAATAGTATCTTGCAAATTTGTTAGCAGAGGCCCATTCARTATTTGTCTCCCTAAAGTCTACTTCTTCCTTAAGGATCCAGTTGTACATTCTGAGGGTTACTCACAGAAGTAACTGTTGAACATAACTACTGCAGTTTCCATATATTTAACAAAAAATGCAACAACATTATGTGAAAAAAATTCTTAAGGCTGTAAAGTCAAACACACAGTTATGCTGTCCCAGAGTTCGAGTGAATACACAATCTTAACCTTTGCTATTTTACAGTCCCTAAACATATGAAGAGTCTGTCTCTTCCAAGGGGCAAAGGACTTTCTCTGTTCCCAGATTTAAGTGCCTGCTCCAAAGAGGAGACAACAGAGCCTCCCAACAGAATGGTTAACCATCTTCTAAGTAAGACAGTATTGGATGTCCGAACTTTTTTTTCAGTAAAATTGTGAGAACAAACTAAAGAGACCACTCTGTAATAGATATTCAATGTGGAAAATTTCAGCCCATCTGGTTAAATTTTGACAAACATATGAGCAAATGAGAACAGTTTAGTAATGAGAATTTTTGGACAGCCTTGATGCTGGCAGTGTTACCAGTTTTGTTAATAATGCATCGTATTATCACTCCCATGAATAAAGTTAAGCTTCTGAAATAAATGTCCATGGGATCAAGATCTTATTTTAAATCAGCTTAAATGAAATTTTTGTCTGAACTTTTTATTTGGTGTAACAGGATTTTTTATGAACTTTTTCTCTGAAAAGATACATATTATCCAAACATRAATGTGTAAATATTACCAATCCTTTCTGTCAGTTTAAAAATCAAGCTGTGATAAATCTGACTTTAGAATTTTTCCCCTTCTGCAAAGACTGTCAAGATAACAAGGCCAGATAAGCTCTGTCCTTTTCTCAAGTTTCATGTGTTGTGTTGTTTTTTTTTTTTTCTAGTAAAGAAGAAAAGCTTTGTTTTTTCATTAGGAGATGGGTCTCTTGCTGAAGATACAATTTAATTACTATTTACCTCTGAGTACAGATTGCAGAGGAACAAGAGAACAATTAACTTGAGTAAAGAAAAATAAGTCCCATATAGAAAAGAATAACTTACACTGAATTAAAAGGAGAACAGATGAGCTCTGTATATATTTATTCCGGATATTGAAAGTCATTTCCATTGATCCCTGCCTAAGGATGGTAAAAGTGCTTCAGCCATACTCTCCTGATAGAAGCCACTACATTGCTGCCTGCTGATTCTTTCCATGCTGCCGTTATCCATCACTGTTTGCAGAGAATATATTAGAATATCAAGATAGCATTTCCAGTATGTGTAGAAAGAGAACCAGCCCATATACAAACTTTTGTCTAGCCAGAAATAACAGTTGCACAAATTCGATGCTAAACCCCTGAAATCTTCTCTAGGATCTGAAGTGCAAAGCTTTTTCTCTGTTTTTTATAACTGAGTGTAAATGTCTTCTTCCCCACTCGGAAATCACTCCGTCACTCTGGACAGGACACTCCTCCAGGGACTTCATCCATCTGAGCAGTAGGTGTATGGCCTGGGCTACTTGTCTTGTCTCTTCTTATTAACAGAGAAATGAAAACTGCAGAGGCAATTCATGCCTCTACGATAGCTATCCTAGACAGACAGGATGAAATCACCATTTGGCCCATTATAGGGCCCTGCCTATTTCTCTCCCTTGACTGTACAGGAGTCTAAATGGCTTAAACCATAGGTAGTTAAAGATGCAAGACATGAATCCCACTTTCAATGCCAACTCGTTGATTTGGACCAAGGAGCAGTATATGTATTGTACCTAGTCAATGAGTAAGATCTTGAATAATTGTCTCAGCACTATCCTGGGAGAATCTTTTAACAGTGTAATTTTTAAACCATCCAGAAATGCATTTAAATATACTGTAGGTCTTTTCTACCTTATTTCTACATCTCATATCTTTCATATATTAAAGCTTGGGTTTTTTAATTGTCTAAGGCTGTAACCTTGTTTTCCTCTAAAACTATTTGATCCAGAAGTAAATATCCTATGGTGCCTGACTTTAAGATAATTTGTTCTATTTATTTCTAATATGAGTAGTGGTATTTCGATTACCATCTTCCAGAAGGGGTTTTGCAGAAATTTCTGTATGTTCAAAGTCATAACGTTGGCTGGCCTTGTTTTTCCTTAGCAGCCAGACTGATCTCCAAAGAAGTCGGCCCTAATCATCCTGTCAGTTCTTCCTTTAGTACCTCATTTTTTCCTTTGTTCAGTCAGGAGATCTATAGTCATTTATTTTTCAGTATTTTGAGTAAAAAATGTGTCTATTTGAGACAGTTGGAGATAGATTGCTGTAAGCAGAAATAAGCCTTGGATTGCCCACCTACAAAAGTTATTCACAACATTGATCTCCAAGGGAATCACAGATTAGTTTAGGTGAGAGGTGGGTAATTGTTTTATAGAATGGAATAGTTTTCTGCCTGAAAATGTAGTTTCATGGAAGTCAAAACATTTTGACAGAGAAAACTTGAAATGATTTGTTTTCACTTCTCTTTTCATTTGTATAATGACAGAAAATGTTGTTTCCACAATGTCAAACTGTTAATTTAGACTTTATCATTTTGTTTCATTATGTTTTGACTTTTATGTTACAATTTGTAATGTATTTATATAGTTTAAAATCAGGCATATATTTTAAGCTTAACATTATTGATACTTCCTACTAAAATTTTTCAGTATGTTCAACCAAGGAAAATTTTAACACGTTTGTATTTGTTCCAATTCAGGACTTTAAAAAAAAGCAGATGCTCAAATCATACAGAAAAGAAATTCTAATTAAGCTCATAGAAGAGAAAGTATAAGGGACAAATGATCCCATAGTTTGAGTTTGTAATGCATCCAAATTAAGGGCCATAATTAAGGTTGTATTCTTATCTTTAGATTTCTATTGTCTTGCCTCATAGTGCTCTCTTATGTTTTATTATTGCATTCTCTTCAGGAAGTTTCTCACTGCATTTAGTATGCAGCTATATTTATTCTTATTTTAGAGATCTACCTTTAAGAATCAAATCTATCATTATCAAACTTCCATGTGTCAAATCAAGTACAGGCATATGTAGATTAATGCTGAGTGATACTAAGTACTACTGCTACAATCAGCTCAATAAATATGTATACACAAATATAAGCAGTAGTAATTTAGGAATTAAGCATACATACCTACTCACACATGCAAAAATATCTCTACAAAGCAAAAATGAAAACCTAGACTGTGAAATTCACTACGTTTTGGGTTAAACTCATACAGAGATGAATACTAGGGAGAGATGGAGATTTTGGTTATATTTAAATGATTTGACTGTTTTACAGTTCTTCATGGAATATGTTTGAGAAGATATCACTTCTAAAAAGCAGCATGCTAAACAAGTGAGGAAGTGCAACTGTTTCCAACTGACAGCAATCCACAGGGTTTTTGCAAAACGCTAGCAACCCACTGCCTTCCCATGGCCAGTTTCATTAGCTATTGCTCCAGCTAACTGGAAATCTGTATCAGGAGCAGCATCATATTTCAATTACCATAATTTTCATCTACAGTATTTTTGGGACCAGAAGGTGCGAGTTGACCATTGATCTCCAATTTTTTTAATTTATGCAAGATAAAACAAAATGCAACAGATGCTTAAATTAAAGGTGTTTTCACTTCATACTGAAATTTTATCACAGACCATTTGCCTTTCCTTCATTATTCCTGCCTTTATGTATATGGAAATGGCTGAAAAAGATTAAAAAAAAATAGTTTGTGGAATGTAAATGCATCCTGCCAGCTTTGAGCTCGTCTGTTTGTTTGTCCCAAACCTCTCTATGCCAGTTCTACAATCATCTCCTGCCAGATTTGGCTTTCAAAATTAACATATTTCGTATATGACATATGTTTGAAATTAGCACAAAACGCAGCCAAGAACTGGAAATTAACAGGGAAAAAAAGTTATTTTAGCAAACATTTGGGAGCCAGGGAAGACTTTGTTGGCTTAAAACATTAGGACAGACTATTGTCTATTAAATTAAATAATTTCAATATGTACCCTACAAATTGTCATCACCACACTATCTGTTTTGTTAGGCATGCCTCATTTCTCCTCCTTTTCCTATATACATGTGTGCGTGTACTTTTGTAACTACAGACAAAGAAAACCATCACATACTCCTCTCATGTTAAAAGCGGCTGCAAAGTCTTGAAAATCTTACAACACTGCCAGAGCCAAAAATCCCTGCTTCTCATTAAGAGCTGGCATATTGTTCGTGTCACACGCATGCACCAGGCACACCACTATGGTCACTGGGCCTTAGCTCTAATCTTTGTTGCTGCTGCCGATTTGGAAACAAAACAGCATTTGCTTTTGGTCACATGAGACCCCCCAGGCACAAAACCTTGGATGCTTCCCCTGTGGCTCGCACCACAGCCRGCGCAGTGGGCAAGTGCCGGAGCCCCCGAGGCCACCATGGGCCAATGGGCGGGTGGACAGACGGATGGACAGCACAACCCCAGCTATTCTCCTTGGCATCCTTCGGCAGAATTTACCCAAGCATTCAGTACAGAAGTTACCTTGATACATTCTGGCTGAATTTCATAACTCTCCTCTCTTCTCATTAAAATGTATGAATCATGACACTGGTGCTGGAGAGAAACATCTCCTGAAAACTGAAGTTTCCAGAATGACTAGTCAGTGTATGTTTTCTGTTTCAGATCTTTGTCACATATTGCACCTTCCCTGGACTTCGAAAGTGAGGTAAAGAGGAAACYTTACAGAACCTCTTAATTCTGGTTCTGGGCACAGGTTAAGACACAGAATCAAAACTTTTCAGGCACATTATATGTCAAATTTTCATCCAGCCTGTCTTTTGTCAACTGCTCTGGCTCACATCACAATCACATCTCCTCTCCTTCCATGTTACATATAGCCCTGCAAGCCGTATGCCAGACTTCTAGCCGAGTCCTAAGTACAGAGGAAGTAGGATGATTCCAAAGAATTAAGGAAATAAGGCCAAATCATCGGGGGGGGGGGGGTGTCAAATTTGGTGCCCCTACTAAATTAAATGAGACTGTGATGATTTACACCACCAAAAAATTGGGCCCCACACATTTTGGATAAATCAAAATTCAAATTGGTATCAACTGGTGTATTCTAACAAATACTCCCCTCCAGTGGCTTCTGCTGTTAAATAATGCTTTGGGGTATAAAACTAACAAGTTTGCATAGATGTGATTGCAAAAGACCCCAAAATCCTACAGAAGAGCACAAAATATTATTCCAAGTTTATGTTTTAAAACATCAAATACATATATATGTGTGTGCATGTGTGTGTGTGCAGAATGAACTTACACAATTCTGCTAACTCTGTCAGAGTTTTACTAGGGTTGAATGGCAGCATATTAATTTTGAATGTATGCACCTCAATGGCCATGTGCCTCTGGCAATAGCAGCAAAGAAAGAGGAAAAACTTTTTTGTTTAAAATCAGATCAGCTGATAAAAAACTCTGAAGAAAAGGTGAAGGAATGATCATTACTTCATAGCAGATGAAAAAGACCCCACATTCAATGAATTACACCAACACAAAAATGAAGCCTTTGGAAGAAGCAGCAGTTCTGTCTGCCTGCACAACTGACCACAAAAAGTATCACTAGCCTCAGATCTCCTATTACATGCAGAACTAACAACTACTAAGCATTGATGGAGTACTAGATACAACTCCTCCAGGTAAAAATAGTCATACCAATTAGCATGTTTTATGGATATTAAATCTTTGGGCTACATTCTGCTCTGGTGTGACTTGTATACAACAGATCTGCTGCAGGGATGAGCCTGTACCAGCTTTGGTCGTCATATTCAAGGTATACAGATGGATCATTGTGCGGTTTCTGTCTGTTTTTTTAATTAAGGGCTCATGAGAAGTAGGTAAGTGTATTTTTGGTTAAATTCTTTTCTCACGTAGGATTAATCCACATATAAAGCTATGGTAAATGAAAGAAGGTTTGAACCCTTTGTTTGATCAGCAAGAGCAAGTCAATTCAGATTAAAGCCACTTTGGAGACATCATTTTCTGTCATGCCCCCACAATGCTAGTGTATTCAAGATAAGGATGATACTGATGCTGTCAGAAGCACAACCCAAACCTGACAAAGTGGCAAAAAGACCTTAATACATATAGTGATGCTGAGACCACACTCTGAATAAATACAATTTGATTTCTTAAAATTTAAACAGTGAGTTTAGCAACAGCTATGTCTTATTTTCAAAAAGTATACAGACATTGTGCATTTTCCTAATGCAATACAGTGGTTTCTAATACATTATGCAGACTCATGTTTAGTTCACTTCCTGAACTCAAATGGCATGCTGAATATTTGGCTTCAATTCATTGAACTCCTTTTCCTACTTAGGAAGATTTATCTTTTCATATGGAGCCTTAATCAAGACAAATTCTACCGCAACAGTTGCCACACATTTTTTGCCATGTGCTGTGTATTTAGTTCACCCAGAGCCTACTTCAAAGCACTATAATTTGAGCATTACATCACTTCTGTCACTCTGGCATTATCTGAGACCTGTTTTATTTTCCATTTCTCTTCCTCCCACCCCCACTAACTTATTAATACATAGGAAAGTGCATGTGTCTCTGTTTTATGCTCCGATTACCATCTTGCTTGCACTGCTGGTTTTGCATATACAGTAAATTCTAAGAGGATGGTCTTTGCAAAATGTGAAAAAGCAGAATGACAGTGCATGAGATGCTGGGCTAGATTCATAAGCAGTAATCAGATTTACTGGCTCCCCAATATTTCTTATATTAAATTTATTTAAAACTCTGACTCATACATCACTTATGAAATGATGACAAGCAGCTTATGAATCAGCCTGTCTGCTATCAACAAATTATTATGAGCTCATTATCAAGCTGATTTTGGGGCACTCCAAACAGATTCCAGCTGGATCCCACAAAATATTGTCCAAAACCCATTAAAATGTTAACCAAGAGCTGTCCACCTTCTTGTTTAATTCATAGTTGAACAGTGCTCAGAGGTTTTGTGTTTTGTTACTGATACAGAAATCAGAGAAACTGGGGGAAAAAAAGAATCATGAATCCCATTTGTGGCTCTGTCAATAAGCCTTTGCTACACTGAGGATGTTTGCAGCACATGGAGGGGCTCTATTACCTTACCTGCACAGATGGAAATGTCTGGGCTAAATTTACTTTGATGCAGACAAGCTCTGGGATCAACCACTGCAATTCTGCACCAAAGCCATACATTTTAACCTGCATTAAGCCCATCCAGATGTCCCACAATATTCCAGTATGACAATCTACCTGCACTCCCTCATCTCTCAGAAAGTCTCTTTCATGGGCTTTGGGGAGAAGAAGCCGCCAAATACACACACAGAAACATATACAACATATTTTAACAAAACAAGATCTCACACAGAAAAGATTTGATGGGTTGGCGAATGTGTCAATAGCACTCCTTTGCAAGGGCTGTGAAGCAGGGTGGATGGGGTAGAGGAGCAGAAAGGAGCGCCATTAGGAAGATCTTTACTTCATGGCCCATAAGAAATGCATTTCTTAGAAATAAAATACAATCTAAGTTATCATGTAGACAAAACCGTTAGTAGCTGAAGAGACTACTAGAGCTGCTCCCTACAGTGCAATTCAGGCTATATGAGCCCCAGAGTAGGTGCAGCTTATCCCAAGGCATGCTAGGGAACGTTTTTAGGACAGCTGCTCCGAGGCAGACCTCCCCCAGTCGGACTACCTCTGACTTGGTACATGACTAGGCAAGTCACAGGAAGCCAGATTTTCAAAAATATCTGAGGGCCTACAGTGCCGAGGGGGATTTTCAAAAGCTTCCAGGAGCCTAACTGCCACCAAAATTAATTAGGCACTTGTCAAACTCCCAGTAGGAGACAATCTGTGTCTTAGGCATCTTTGTATCTTTGAAAGTCAAGCCCTTCACCTCTTTGTGTCTCTGCTAATCCTCTCACATGGGACTATAATATGTAACTGTCACAAACAGATACAGTGAGATTTAATTAATGATTGTAACAGGCTTTTAAAGATTACAAAGTGGCTGGTAACAGGCACAATGTTGCTGTTCCTACACTTCAAATAGTTGCAAGAATTTCTGGTGTTTCAGGTGTGGCAATGCTGTTTTATCTACGGTGTTTCTTTTCATTATATGCCCCAACAACTTACCGATTCTATCAAATTCATACCTAATCTCAAAAARCCTCATTCCAAGGCTATAGCAAAATTATGCTCAAGGGGTTTAAGTGTCTTGGGTTGTACCATACACTGTGAAAGTTATAAGAAACAAGGTACCTGAGTTACAACCACAACCACTGTGGAAGACTGTTGTTCCTATTATGCCTTTCCCTCTCTGCCCTGTTTTTTTTACCATCCTGTTTACGTACCATCAAATGCACTCTCTTTCCTGTTCCCACATATCCACCAGATCTAGTGCTCTTTGGGAGCTTCCAGCAGCCCTGACAGAAGGGGAAAGAAATCAGCCCAAAACAAAACAGCACAGCTGACACCTTCTCTTTGGGGAAATATATTTTGAAATGAATAACAGACTTTTAACTGGCTCTACTTCCAACACAAATCCATATTCAGTTCCTCCCTGTCTGTCCACCCTTCCCTTTCCCCAGCTACTCAAAGAAGTGAGCTACATCTGTGATCTCTCTTCTTAGACACCTCTTTGCAGTGATAAGCCACCACATATCTCTGGAATCCCACATTCTGGCTTTTTTAGAAAAGAGACTTGGGTTTTTGAGGGGAAAGCATCTGTGATAGATTGGAGGAAGGGGAGAAGGAAACCATTTGGGAGACAGCTGAAAATATCTTAGAGCAGGTCAAGAAAATATTATAAAAGTCTTGGCTCACTTAGGGCATTTTTATTTGGGGTGTCCAAATTCAATTCTTTTCTGAGACTGGGGTGAGCTTCAGACTTCGTCTGTGGTACAAATCATAAAATACTAGCCCTCAGAACAACCAAACAGTGGGTTGAGCTGAGCACTCACCTTAATAGAAGCCCTTCTTTTTTCCCCAACATTTCTCTGTCCTGGCCCTTAAGTTCACTTGCCAAGCTACTTTCACTAATCAGACATTTTGATCACCTCGCCCTGAACATCTCTGTGATGAAGTGGAGCACTAACTGATCATCAGCTACGTGGAGGGCTCAAGCATCTGCTCTTAGGTTAGAATGAACAGATAGCTTTGCGACCTTGTTATTTTAGTTTTTAGTTTTACCATCTGCTCCCTGTTCAAGCAAACTCCTTGAATTTATCTCCCTCCATCTCACTTGAAATCCTCAGATCTCAAGATCCTCAGGTCCCACTCCTAATGTTCTCAAGGGATACTTTTTACTTTGCCGGCTCAGGCAATGGGTGTCAATTCAGGGTTAAATGTGCTGCATCAAAAGATAATGGTCCGTGATGGGGAGAAGGAAAAAACACCAACCTGGAGAACAGCTTCAGAGTAATTTGCAGGAAGTGCGTTTACAGAAGAAATCATTAACTCCCTGGCCTAAGAAGATTCTTCCCAAAAGTGTCTACTTAAAAAGGTGAAATTCTTGGAACACCTCATATCATGACGGGCTGCAGGAATCCAGGATACAGAGGATGTGGAGCTTGTTTCTTAATAAGCTAACTGTAAAGAGGAGGTTATAATATTGGCATTTCACTAGTCAAAATTTCTGCAGACTGAAAAGCAAAATCCCAATAAAAGTGAGATAAATAGCACTTATATGGAGGCATAGGCTCTTTCTTTTATATACTAGCTACATTAACATCAGCTAGACTGGCAGCTTTCCCAGATCAAAAGCTACTAATAGCATACTCTATTCCTTTAACCAATATATTTTTTTCAAATTATCCACTGCGTGCTGATGTGCAAAAGAAACATCAATTCCTAATAAAAAATTGTCTGATATTATCTAATGAGTTGAAGCTAGAGGTCATCTTGAGAAAGCAATGTTTAACAGAAGCCTTAAATTACTGAACTAAATAAATATCCTTCATTGTAGTAACCTCATGACCATATTTATTTTTAATTGCTGGAATAAATGGCTTCTGCTTAGATGGTTTAAACAGATATGCTAAGACTTTTCTAGGTTTACTACTTAGTGCAAGYGCTGATGTGCAAACTGCAAGACCCTGAAGTGCATGCATAATCAATAATACATCTAGCTGGTCTCTGGCTGAGTTCAATTGTAGTATCTATTAGACCTTGCCTCCCAATATCTTGCCTTGAAATAATTATTCAGGCATTTCAGGACAAGCTGTGCTACATTAACTTCTTTCTGTTAGCAAGAGCATAGAAAGGAAACACTGCTCGCAGTACAGATACTGTGTAGTGCAATTTCTCCTGTAACAAAATGACCCACCAAACCATTACTACTCTTTGGGAACAATAATTCTGTGCTTATCTTCAGAGTTATACATCCTTTACATAAGCCAAATTATTTAAAACATTTACTGTCCCATCTATCTTCTTTTTAGAGACATGTATAAAATACAGAATATTCTGGACACAGTTAAGTGCCTGCATGTTTTGTGTGGTTTGGTAATTTATTCTTTGTTTTTAGGATGTTATTCAATTTGTATTTCATAATTAAAAATGGAGGAAGGGAAAACTAATGCTTGCTGGAGTTCCAACCAGGAATTAGAGACAGGATATTTTTTTGAAGTCAATAGAAAAATTCTGACCCTTTGGCAGCTGTGGGACAAATGCAGTCATTTGGACAGCTACCCACATTATTTGGGTGGAGAAGAATACTCTGAAATCTATGAAGATCGGTATACGGGGAAGATAAATTAAAACACTCAGTGCTAGAATAATTCAATAATTAAGTGACTGACTGTATATTCCAGAGTTATACAAGTAGGGCTGAGGGCACAAAATAGTTCAAAACTTTTGTAAATGTTGCAGTATTGTTTAATCATCTCAGTCAACAAGCAGTCAATTGAAAGTGACTCTGGCCTGCTTTTTCCTAGGTAAAGACTTCCAGTGACCTATTGTTCATACAAATCATTCTCTAGTTAGCTGGGCTGAAAAGCCAATATCATTTTGAAAAGATGACAGACCTGCATTCTGCTCTTTCTCTGTTACATGGGATTCATTTAAAGTATACCAGGATTATTATACACTATCTGATTTCTACAGTTAAACTGAAAGCTGAAGGTCAGTTTGCCAGATGTGTTACTTGCTACTCAGACTAACACTTGCCAGGGCACAACACTCATTGATATAGTGACAAGTTTCCAGTATATAAAAAAAAAAAAAAAAAAAACCTGTCAGTTCTCTCCATCATTCTACTTCCATTCCGTACCATTTCATTCTATTTCTATCATTAGGCTAAAATTTATGGAACTTAATTTCAGGCTGGATTAATTCTTAATCTAGCAATGAGTGGAGAAGTACAACAGCACCAAAACAAGTACAGGTCTGTAATGATCTGGCCATTGACATGAAGATGATGATGTGATGTGTAAAACAGTTACAACTACTGTAAATTATACAGTGGCATATAAGACCCTCAAGGCAGAAAGGCTCTGACTGCAATATGATAAAGTTAAGCATAAGTTTAACTGTTCTATCCTGATGGCTTCTAAACCTATTTAATGCTATTTATTTTTGCCTATGTAGTTTTATGACCTCTCCTTCATCAGAACAAAGTTACCATCAGAAATCTACTCATCTTCTCTGACAATTTGTCCATATCTGTTACCAGCTTCTATGCTTTTCAGAATCTCTTTTCTTTTTAATCACTTCTTCAGCATGTCCCTCAAAGGATGCTTCTCATCCCTTCTCCAACTTACTCCGGGTACTATACTATAATCCTTGGTCCCTTTCTTTTCTTCCCTCCACACGTGGGGTGCCCACAAACAGAAATTCACCTGAAGTCTCCATGCCAGCAGCTCAGAGACCCGTTTCTCCTCCAGTAGCCATACCGGTATCTCTTCATGACTGCCTAGCTATCGCCATAAGACTTGCACAGCTCTCGATCATCTCCCATCTTGATTTTCCTTTCTTCCTTTCCTGATTCAGCCTCATTACCTTTCAGCCTGTTATGCAGAGCCATAACCAGGGGACATTTTTCAATTACAGAGGATCTCATAGTCAGCATATGTTTCAATTTTGTTACCTTCTTCTGGGAAACAGCTCAAAGAGATTTTTCCATTCCACAGAGCTATTTGCAAGATCATTTCATCTCTTCTGGATTACTGCAACAGCTTATCTGTGGCCTTGACAAATGCAATCCTGCCCTCCTTATAGATATTCAGAATACTGTTGTGCAGTTCATTTTCCCATCTGCCATATTAAACACTGTGGCCCCCTTCTGTTCTTGCTAGTCCTTCACTTTTTCTGTTGTTTCATTTTTAAGACCATTAAGACTTAACCCCACCTTATCTATTTTCTTTACATCAACATGAAGAGATTGATTTGTACACGTTTGATCAGTCTTTAATGCCAACATTCTTGTCCTACTTGTTGGATTTTCATAGTAAAAGAAAACAAATTGCTATTCCTTGAGTACTGGGCCAAACAAAACATGTCATAGCAATATCCCTGGAAAATATATTAAATAGCACAGCAATTTATATATTAATAGTGTCACTACCAGAAAATATGATTACACTAGATTACTTTTTACTTATTTACATGAAAATGCAACATTTCATTATCATGCTACAGAGTTTCAAGAATTTTCCAGGAGCTCAATATTTTTCTGCCTTTTATTGGCTAATAGAAATTAATTATTATTATTCTAATGGCTTCCAAGTAATGTAAATAGGAATTCTTAAGAGAATCTGCCAGAAAAGAACAAATAACCTTTTCATTGTGCTCAAGGTAAGTTTGCAAATCTGTGCTTGCTCAACTAAAATCAGTGGAGAATTTCTCTTCTACTTGTCTTTACATTTTTAAACCAAAAATATGTTTTTAAAAGCAAACAGTTTCTCTCATTTATTTTTAACCAAGAATCAATATAGGTTTTCCACTGAAAAAAAAATATGAAAACTAGAATACTATTTTCTCTGTGACTTCAAGAATTTGTTCCCTTTGCTTTTTAGAGGGGATCAGAGGGAAGCAATCAGAGGCAATCAGAGGGACTTTCTTGCAGTCCTGGTGCCAACAGTCAGTACATGTGTTCTAAGATTTTCCCCTTCATGTTTCTTGCAGACCCTAGCATAATCAACAAAAATCCCTGAAGTACTAGAGATTATGACAGTCTGATCATTAAATAGCTACCCCTAACTTCTAGATTCAGCCGCTCTGTTTTCTGTGTCCAAATTCTCTGCAAGTTTCTTCCATTCTTTGTTACAATGAGCCTAATCAGCACGTGAATGCAAAAGAGCTTTTTCTAGTGGCTTGCTCTTGCACTAGTTATTATGGAATATTTTATTTTTATAGATTAATTCTATTTCTAGAGATAAGAATTATGATCACAGGGCAACTGAAGTTAATAGTCAATTTAAGTGGTTATTACTAAATAGCTTCTCAATTAGGTACTAGTTGGCTACTAGTGTTGATAAAGTGAACCTTCCCAGGTAATATAATACATGATGCACAGAGTTCAGCTGAAGATGGAGAATACCTGCCATCATAAACCATTTAATGTTGCTCTTATTTTCCCACCTTGTCTTTTTGATATAGCGCACCATGTTTAATTTGACATGAAAATGATGCAGTTTTAGTACGCATTCAAAAAGGAGCCCAACTTTTTCAGGGAGACTTAAAAATTTTATTTAATAGCACCAACAATTCGGTTAATTGTTCTCTCTTCTATTTCTGTCTAGTTACATTCTGGGCAGGATGGGGGTGGGGGTGCACTCATGTAATTTTGACAGTACTGTAGATGACAGCTTACAACAATTTCTGTGAACTGCACAAATATAATTCAAGGCCAAAATTTCTTTGTGGAACAGAAAGATAAATTCTTCTAACTGGGACTATATGATGTTCTACTGACAATTTTATCAGACCAGAGGTACTTGTGTGCAGATTCTAGCTTTTATTCATCCATGTAGTGCTACAGCAAATATAGTATAAATCAAATACAAAAATAAGTTAGCACATGCAGCCAAACCTGTTAAAATTAGCTAATCAAATTATATTAAATCCTCCATCTGTTTGTTACATTGTCCTGACAATGACAGTGGTAAAACAAATTTACTGACTGTATTTTATAGTGTGCTGTCTATAATTTTTTCTAATTTCCAGACTACAACCTCTAGTTATTTGTATTGTACTATTATATTTACATAGATATTCTTTCTCTACCACTGCATATTTAATAATCAAGTTATTAGTTTTAAGATGATCTTTAAACAGTCAGAATGACGTGATAATTATCTTTTAATCATGATATTCATCTAAATGTTCAGTTTATAGTAAACAACTGTGAAGTACAAGTCCTCTTTGATTTCTCTGGGCTCTGGAAGAAAGAGGCGAAGGAACCCCTTTTTCTCCCTGTTGTACACATTGCCTTGCAAGATTAAGGTCCAGATTCACAAAGGAAGACAGTCATAGCAATGTTGTATCCCACCATTTTTTTCCTTTAGGAGCTCACTTCAGGGAGTAATAGTCACAAAGCCAAGTTAGTCCTCTACATCTGGATACGACACATAGGGAAAGCCAGGTCCCTAGAGTGCAGTCCATTAACAAACACGTATATGGAGCAGCAGAGGCATCTAAATCAGCCCACAGGAAATAATGAGATAAGGGAGGTACCTGAGATCTGCCTCATTCCACTATTCTGGAGAGACTACACAGGGCACAGCCCAAAGCTGCTCATCTCATCTGTTCTGGGAACGGAGGAGTGGCCCGTTCTTCACCTCCAAAAGGTGTCAGTGGCAGTGGTTAAACAGCTTCCTCGAAGGTGAAAGACACAGCTAGACCTCCTCCAGCCTCAGGCTGTTCAACCACACCTCTTGCCTCCTAGGAAAAAACCTAAGGTTAGTCTGTGCCTTATATTACAGGAAGGTACCCTCCGTCTCACCTGCTGAAGTAAAAAAACAACGTTTAGCAAGCAGTACAGTTTTCAGGGAAACCATAAAAAAAGATGGAGAAAGAAGGAAGATTTCTTTCCCCGAGGAGACCTTTTCCGTAAGAGACAAGCCGTAAGAGACATTTCTGGCCACAGCTCTAGGGACTACTTACACATCCTGCATTAAAGAGTCATGCAATAGGGTAAGTGAACAATGTTTCCAAAAGAGATAAAAGCCTACCAAAACTAAAGGTGCCCATGGCCTCTTAGGCACCTAAGTGCTTGGGGAAGGCTTTATAGGCAACTCACAAGGACTTCAGCATTTCCTTGGATTACACTTAAGGCACTCCAGTCTTTTTAGTTCTGGATTCAGGCCCTAATGGCCCTGACTGAGCAGTCTATGAAGACACATACACAAATGCCCTGTAGAATAGGGTTTATATAATAGGTATTAGGTGCCAAATCCCAAATGTTTCTCTCATATGTAGAGGAAAAAGTTCTTTAGAAGAAGAAAAAAGGGAGTTTTTTTGCAAGTACTTACTGTCAAACCTCAACATACTTTAATGCAGCTGACAGCAGATTCCACTGAAAAATAATGGCCTGGAACTCAGCAAGTTATTCAGAACACATCTCTTTTAGCATGTGATAGATATAAAATAGGAAAATCACTCGAAGTAACCTGACTACTCTTTTAAAAATACTTACAGCACAACAGTGCCAATATTCTCATATCTCATTGGATTGCAGATGCAGACGCAGTAAAGTGAAAAGGAGGGGCTGAGTTTCAGCCCTCCGGAGCGTTCCTTCCCTTTTCCTCCAACTATCAGTCATTTCCCAGCTCTTGCACCCTGTCACAGCTTGTCTTTGGCTCTGCACAGGGAAGACGCAGCTTCCCAGGGCCACTGCAGCAGTAAAGCAGCAGGCTGGCACCAAAAAAGAAGAAACCCCTTAATAAAACTGCCTCTGGATGCAAATATTTCAAGGCCTGAAGGGACAACTATTATAATCTAATCTTCTGCCAAAATGTTATGTCCAGCAAGTCATGCAACATGAAAGCCTGCTTTGTCTAAATATTTCAAAAAGATGAGAATTTGGTATCAGAATTTCAAGTCATAAGAAAATGACTTG
Organism: Apteryx rowi; assembly: GCF_003343035.1. Lineage (NCBI taxonomy): Eukaryota > Metazoa > Chordata > Aves > Apterygiformes > Apterygidae > Apteryx > Apteryx rowi. The sequence goes on from NW_020447232.1 coordinate 99,191, forward strand.
TCTCTGCAAAGGTTATTCAAGAGGTGAACTAAAAATGAAATAAAAATAGCTAAATTTTAGAATCTGTAATTGAATGTGAAGACCTGCCTGTTAAGAATTGCCTAGCTTTGTTATACAGCAATTAGGATTTTATGGCTTCTCCTGGTAACCTGAAGAGCCACTGACTTACAGAAAACTCTTCTGTATGTGAACACTTGCTACTGATACTGAAGACTCTCCTTAACCTTTTTTAGGTAAACRTAGCAAACGGAGCTCCTTAGCTCTTTCAATAGACATGCTTTCCAATCTGAATACTTCTTGCAGCTCTTTTTAAAATCCTTCCCAATGTCTTAGCATGCCCTTTCGAAGCAAGGATGCCAGATTTCTTGTTAATGCACAACACAGATGCAATATCATGGCTATACTCTCTGTGGGAATTTCTTGTCTATGCATCTAAGAAAAGTCTTTCCTTGTTGGCTACAGCAGCACAAAGCAGCTTGTGTTCAGTTGATTATCTATGATGAGTCTTTTCAATGTTAAGGCCCTGCAGGACACTATCTCTCAACTAGTAATTACAGGCTACATTTTTTGTTTCTGCTTGTGTGACCTTGCGTTTGGCAGCATTCAAATTCACGTTGATTGAATGAGATCACTTCACTGCATGATTCAGACCAGCCTGCTGCATAACTGACCTATCACTGTTGTTACTTCCCTATCCACCAGTTTTTGTATCATCTGCACATTTTACAAGCAAAACTTCCATATTTTATTCCAGTTCATTTAAGAAGGTATTGAAGATCAATGGGGCGAGGACAGATTCCTTCAGGTCTGAACTAGAAGCAGCCCCAACAGGAAGATGACTACTTTTTTATGATTATATTTTGTGGTCTGCTGGTTAGCCAAATTTTAATCACTTTAATACAAGTTGCACTGATTTTGTGCAATGCTTTTGGGTTTCTTTTTTTCCATCAGATCATGGAGCCAACTCAAACATCTCACAGATGTCTATTCTTCAGCACATTGCATGTATTGACCAAACACTAGTTTTTTAACATGACTGTTTTCAAAACATCACACTGGATGATTGGAAGAGATTCTACAAAAAACAAACATCAAAGTATGCAACATCACTTTGGCCAATTCTTTTTATTCATTCAGCTTTTCTGTTACAAATATTTAATGTTAATAGTTCCCTCTTAAGATTCCTTCAAGCTTTTAAGGGACCCAAGCACAGTTCATTGAAAGTTATTAATCCCACTTTTAGTAGGATTAATGGTAGTTATTCTTACTTTTTTCTCAGTGAAGAAGAAAATATTTACTCAACAATTTTGCCTTTTCAGCCTCATGAGTTTTCTTATTTTTCTCTTATATTGTTGTCCTTCCATTCCTGGATTACACTTGTCCTTGTCAGATTTTTAAGAATCACTTATCTTTTACCTGGCTGGTCATACAGGGCTAACTGCTACATTAGTTTTCTGTGCCAGTTGTTCACTTTTGCCAGCTGCTGCTTTGTACTCAATGCTAGTGAGACCCCATTCAATTTCTGCACTACAAGTTTAAGGAGACTATTCACAATATATAAAGTTGAGTAAGTACGTATGTTTTTACAAGAAGAGAGCCTTAATCCCAATTCAATCCTATGGCGCTTTTCTATAAGGATGTTAAGAATAGGAGATTTCCAGAAAGAAAAGAAATGTTACATTATTTTGCCTCTTTCCACTGCTATCCCAAAATTAAAATTTTTAACATAATGTAAGACGAAAGATATATATATGTGTTTAATTATTATCATCATGAGGTAACAGGAGCATGGATACCAATTTTTTCCCTACTCTCTTCACTGAACTATATCTAGGTACACATTTCAAGCAGATCACAGCCAAATATAAACTCTTTCACCTGGAGATAAAAGTCGGAAACAGCTGACAGAATTTTCTTGGCTATACATTTTTCCATTTTTTAAAAAAAGCATTAAAAAATGTAAGCTTACTGGCCTATCTATGCATGTCATTTTCCATGTACAAACAGGCAGTAATGAGTTTAATATTTTGTAAACGTCTACACTGAAAATCTTTCACCACATTTTCTTCTGACTTTTTATTAAAACTAATGCTTTTTTTTGCTTTGTAGTACAGTTTCTTATCTTGTTTGCTACATGTGAGATAACTCCGTATGTTGCCCAGATCATTCACTATGATAATGAACATGTCAAACTCGTTATTGCTTATGTACAGTGAGTTATGATTTATGACTGCAATTTAATTGTTTTACTAAAATGGAGATAAAGAACTGATTTGATTCCATGGAAAATACAGACTTGCTTCTTGCAGGGCCTTCACATTTAGGGTAATGGTGTAATATAAAGTTACAGCATCAAATTTACATTGGAGAAAATGAGTGTAATTCTGCTGATGTCTGTGTAATAGCTCTGAATTACATCAGTTCTGAACTACGCTTTTTAAGTGTAGCTGGGTGCATTTTATTCAGTGAATGATTTATTCACCAAGAAGTGGGTTGGCTGTGAATTATTCACAAATCTGGTGAATAATTTTGACTAAAAAAAGTCAAATGGTTAATTTTGCATCTGCAGGTAGAAAGAATTTGATATCTTGAAGGTATCTTGAAGCTTAGGTTCAGTAGAGGGATAGGAACTAGTTCCACCTTGGCTGTTGGTGGATCTGTTCCTCTGATGCTCTTTTAACTCAGGACAGTTTTCTCAAATGAGAGAAACTGTGGTCCCAAACCTTCCTAGGCCTACTCCAGGAAGCAGATTCAAACCAAAGTCTTTTATATCTCAGGAGGCTATTCCTTAGCTGATTAATTGTTAATTGATGCAGGTTTACTATAACATTTTCACCATACATGTTCCAGTTTGAACAAAGCTCTTCACTGTTACTTAGTTGAGGGTCTGGAGCTTGAGCGGTCCAGCTTCCAGGCTGGTGCTGCAGCTATCAAGATTTCAGTTATTCTGTGATAGGATTCACTCAGCGTGTCTTTCCAAAGCTGCTCTACTGGTACAAATTATATCAATATTCACTGGGCCAAAGAGAGAGTGGTTTTATAGTGTTCAGAGCAAGCATTTTTCTAAGACATGAGATTCAAATCTTTTACCCCCCCCAAAAGCAATTTCAGTTACACTGCAATCGTACCTTTACCTAAATGCTAGACTTAAAACACGAGCCTCTCAAACCACTCTGTCACCAAGAGATCTTGTTTAGGGGCAATGCCAAAGACCCAAGGCAAGCCAGCAGGGAGGTGATTCCCAGGGGCAGCATGCTGCAGCAGCCACACTTTGGTGGTTCTCTACATACCTCCCCAGTACATCTGGCAGAGACAGCTCCTCCCAGAGCTGCTGTCAATGCTGCTGTCACTCTTCCTTACACGCCAAGTGGTTTGTGCTCCATAAACTACTTACGATAGTAGTTTAAGGTCACAGATCTATTCCCAATGTCTCTCTGTGCTGGTGTAACAAACTTTTCTTTCTCTAATGGTGGTCTATTTAGCATAGGGAAAACATATGAGATTAGTTGCTGCAGAAGGGAGGAGAATTTGAAAAACAAGTCATTCCTGGACTCTCGTTCTCCCTGACCTAGGCGGAAACAGTGCTCTGTGAACACAGCAGTCTCTATCATCTATGTTTAGACCTCTCTTTGCAACAACATTTCTACTCCACACACAACAAATTTCAAATGAGTTCAAAGCTGGATTTGAAAACAAACCAAAAAAAACCCCGCCTTGATGTTAAGTACGTTCTAGTTGGGTTAGGTGTATAAACTCACTATTTATGAGTCAGAAACACAACATAAAAACACCTAGTTGTTGCTCTGCCCCCAAACTCCTCCTTTTATTTCCCTCACCTAATAGAAATGTGATGGAAATCTAGCTCTCAGGAGTGTCAGTAAGCCAAATTCATCCCTCAGGAAGACTTGCAGAAGCCTTACTTTCTTTACAGGTTGAATATCTTGGCATCACAACCACTATTCTCCATGCAGAGTTCCCAGTCAGAGTCAGTTCACAACTGCTTTAATTCCTTGACCTGAGACAGGACTTCCATGAACAAGCAGGAATACAGAACCAGACCTGTAGCTTACAGGTTGCCTTGAAAACATCAGAAAGAAAGGGAAGGGGGAAGCAAGCAGAAATCCTCCAACTCCGAACTAAAGTGGAACTTTTGAAAAGTGATGCACACTAGAAGAGCTGGCTGCCCAGGAGCTTGCAAACCATTCTGAAAGATGATAACTGGTTTAGTACTATAATTACAAACTTAGAACAAATAGAGATGTTCAGTGCCTGCTCTAACAATCAACTCTCTTGCTCCTTTGCCTGCTAATTATTTTAATAATATGCTAATATTTTAAATATTTTAGGCTGCTTCTAATTGAGAGAGGACATGCAACTTAATAATTAATGAAGCATTATAGATGATAAAAGCAAGAGATACTGAAACAACTTTCCACAACCTGAACAACATTTTTTCTTACTGGAGAAGATATTTTCAAGTTTCAGTATTAATACCATCACATTTCTTCTATGTTTCTTTCAAATATTTTAATGTGTTCCAATGAACAAGAAGAAGAAAGAAATGGGAGCAATTGTAAAGGACTGCACGAATGGAGCTTAGAAAATACACTAGAAATATATTGGAAAGTTTCAAGAAAACTGACCTGATCACTTCAGTCTTCAACTTTTACACAAAAATTAGTCTAATTATGATAACAAAATAGTGAATTCAGGATAAAATTTCCTGCTTGGAGTGTGAATAAGGAATAAGATGTTATCATCTGAAACACTTATTCAGACCTCTATTTGGTGACAGTGAGTGTCTTACTGAAAAGGATTAGCCTTTGGAAGTAACAAGGTTTCTGGTCCTTGACTCCTGCTACCTCAAAATATAATACTAAGTTAAGGAGGTCTGGTTAAAGTGATGTGAAAACTGTCACCTTCCTATTCATACCTCCATTTGAGGTTGGGTGTTAAAATGAGGCTGGGAGTATTGCTGTCAAAAAGGAAAGGATCAGCTGCTGGAAGTCAGRCCTGCAGTGTGTGTCTACATCACAGTACAGAAAGTCTTCATTTCTGGAGGAGTTACAGTCTGCCAGTGACATAACATTCAGCAACAATTCCAAATGATTTTGCAACTTAGACGCTGGTTCTAGATTCAAAATTTAATCAGTTTGAAATGAAAATATATTTTTCACCAGAATCAAAGCCAGCTCAGGCTCTTGCAGATTGGCAGGCTTCCAGAAAAAATTCCCATTTCCTTGCATTAGTCCACTGTAGATAATTTTATTAAATGGTAAGTCAGATGATCTCTTTTATCTTAGGTTCCCACTGATTAAAGAACTGAGCACATACTGTGTATCCTCTAGGAGCCTAAGTTATGAAGATTTAAGCATGAAAATTATAGGAGTTCTACTTTTAGTTAAGTGACACTGATGACAAAGATGAGTGTCTGACTATATGACTGTTAAAATATACATATTAATAATGTATCATTGTGAGTATCTCATTGAAAAGGATTAGTCTTTAGAAGTAAAGAGGATTCTGGTCCTTGACTCCTGCTACCTCAGAATATAATAAGTTAAGGAGTAAGTTAAGGAGATCTGGTAAAAGTGATGTGATTGTCCTACTTGTAAAATCAGTGTGGGAAGAAATTATCATTTTTATTTTGCAAATCTTGTATCACGGGTACACTTCTGCAGAACAAAGGCTTTTAAGGAGGTCTTCATCATATTTGTTTGGAGGTACATGAGAATAAAATGATGTATGAGACAGTACATAGTATTTCAGTGAACAACTTATTATTTTTAATTACAGACAGGTTTCCTTCCAGCTTGGGAGGAAACTGCATAAACTACTCCATAGGAAACTTTCAGCATATGCAGAACACAAAAAACAGTGGTTTTGATTTCTGATTTCAATGGATTTCAATGGATCCCACCACAGTCTCAAAGTTCATCAGGTGCTGACATACTAAACTGCATTTTGGCTTCAGCACTTCAAGAGGAAATTCTTCATCTCATGTAAATTGTCATAGTCATTTTGAAATCAATGGAGCAATGACAGTTTAAAATGACCAGGAATCTACCCTCAACTTCAGAGCTACAAGACGGCATGCCAGAAGCAGTGGAGCAGGCAACAACATTTTGAAGTTATGGAAAATCATCCAAGCAAGCCAAATATCAGAGGGAAGTGATTATTCCCCCTCTATTCAGCATTTGTGAGACTACATTAGACTACTGTGTTCAGATATAAGAAAAATGTTGAAAAACTGGGGAGGGTCCAGGGGACAGTGACCAAGATGGTTAGAAAGCTGAAGCATATGATGTATAAGAGAGGCTGAGGGAGTTGTGGATGTGTAGATTCACAAAGAGAAAACTAAGGGGATCTAACTGTGTCTTTGACTGCATAATCGGAGCTTATAAAGAAGATGGAGTCAGACTCTTCTAAGAAGTGCACAGCAGAAGGACAAAAGGCAACCATCACAACCTGCTGCAAGGGAAAATCCTACTGAACACAAAGAAAAAATCTTCTCAGTGAGGATGGTCAAACACTGGAGCATGTTGCTAAGAGAGGCTGTGAAATCTCCATCTTTGGAGACATTCAAAACTTGCCTGGACAAGGTCCTGAGCAAATTTGTCTAACTTTGAGGTAACCTTGCTTTGAGTAAGTGATGGGACTAAATGATTTCCAGAAGTCCTTTCTGTCCTAAGTTATTCTCTGATGCTACGATTCTATGATTGCTAAACATTTAAACTTCCTCTTAGAATTTCTAAAATATTTTTGCTATATCAATAGTACCATATGGGCTAAAGATGATGAACCCCATGAGCTTAGTTTTATATTGCCAAATAAATTCAGCAGCATATTCGACCATGGTATTCTTAAAGCAAGTCTTTGTAATTTTCTCCTTTTCCTGCAGCAGAATGTTTCTTATGCTAGGTAAAATGGACATTTACCAAATGCAGTTGAAAAAAGAAAAACAATGCTGAATCTGATTTTGGTTGAGTAACACTGTGGGAGGCATTGGATTAGCCTCAAGAGTCAGCAGAAAATGATGGAACAGAATGAGAGAAAGGAGAATATACTTCATTCTTTTGGCAAAAGTAATTCTCTTGGTCTCTCTGGTAAACTGTGATGTTGGAAACGTATTCCTTAAAAACAAAGAGCGACCTGACTGACACCAAGAACATGCACACCAGAAAGCCTATTGATCTTTGTGCGTTCATTCAAAGATGTGTATATATTGCATTTAATATGGTGGGTGCCTGTTAAGGCAATGGATTTCTTTCATGAAGAAAAACATCATCTTACATGATGTTCTTACATCAAGATGGGAGAAATCCAGTTTAACTGAACTAGTTTCAGTGAATTTATTCTGGATTTATAATGGTATAATTGAGAGCAGAATTTGATCCTTCATGTTTCTTATTAGTCAATGCAACTGCATTTCCATTCTTTATAGAAGTGAGAAAAACTTTTCTGAGTGATGTCAAAAAAGTACATAGCAGCTAGCATCAAACCAACTGAACAAACAATTGGATATGTGGCTCAGCCTCAAAGATCTTTCCCAGGTTTCACAGGAGAAAAACTACTTTTTCTTCACAGTACATCTGCAAGCTGTAGAGCACTGCAAGACTAGAGCAAAGTCAGAGATCAAATCAGGCTTATTCATCATTCAGATAAGTTTTTAAAGGAAAAGGTAAACCTATGTAGACATATGTGAAATCTTCACAAGGTTAGAATACACTAAAATGTTAGTGAAAGTATCCTGTCAGGAGCCTGGCGTTTGACTTTCACAGCAACTCTGTGACTTGGATACAGGTTCATGGACATAGGTCATGGATAAATGAAACACACATTCTTTTTCTGAAAACATCTAACAATTCACAGAAAAATGTCAATTTCTAGTGTAATCACCTTTTCCATATTTCACCCCTTTCCCAGAAAAATGAAGAGTCTTCATTCTATTAAGACTGTCCCCTCTCTGCATCTTTTTCAGAGTCATTCCTAGAAATATAGCTCAAAAGTAGGTGGGTATTTCTTCTTTTTTTTTTCCTATTTGAGAATTGGAATGCATTATTTTAGACTCAATTTGATCATGCTGCACCCCTTCTGTCACAGAAAGGAACAGCTTTAACAGTTATCAAGATAGAAAGACCTAGAAGATTGAATCTCTCCAAATATCTCCTAACCTTTCTAATCCGACTATCTCTTTTCCACAGAGAGACCAGAGAAACTTGTGACCTCTGCAGAGTAACAGGCTAGTTCACACAGGGTCTTCAAAGGGAAAGAACTGCAACAGATGAAAAGTGAGATTGCTAAGTTGCAAAAAGCTTTACCCCTACTTTGAAATTCATTTTCCAAAGTCCTTAAGCAGCTCCGATGCCAGGCATGAGGAGAAAAAGGAAGGACGTTTCATCCCTTTGTAGCTCAGCTTTTTCGACTGGAAAGCAGCTAGAGAGACCACTAAGTGATAAAACTATCACAGATAATTCTGCTACCACTACCATTCTGCCATTATCTCACCTTGAGGAAGAACTAGATCTCTGGCTTCTTTCCAGGAGGACCTCCGCTCTTGAGATACAAATAAATTTCAACTGGCAAGGAAACTGGTCCAGACCACAGCACTGCAGCCGAGCTCCCTGTTCAGTGAGTGCCAAACTCAGGACTTGGCCAGACTATTTAACATTGGAATGAAAACCTGCACAGCAAAGTGTTTTCCAAAGTTAAACAGATCCACACCACTAAAAGTCCCACCACTGCTGCATGGTCCAGTTTTCATGTCAGGAAGTGGGTCCGAATGCTGAAGCCAAACTGGAAACGGCAACCAGAATGTAACAGAACTGGTAAAACAACTTTTTCAACACTTCAAGAAGAAAAATGTTGAAGCTTTAATCTATTTCTTTAAGCCAAAGGTGCTAAATGACATGCACAAGAGAAGAAAAAAAATTCATAGGAAGTGCTCCAGATGAAGTGAATAAATAATTTCCTCAGGAAGGATATTAGGAATAAGTATAGATCTTCAAGGCAACAGAAAAAGGAACTGATTAACAAAGGAAGCTGTGTTTTAGAAGCTGAGAAGCACAGAGATGAAATGAGAAACTGGTGAAGGTCAGGCTGAATTACTCTGCAAAGTATATCATATTAGATATACACAAATATACCCCTTTACTATGCTTTCCCTGTCTCTTTATACAGCCCAAACCAAAATGAATATTTCTATTCCATTTTCTATAAAAATTGCAGCATTGAAGAAATGAAGGTTAGGACAAGGTATGTAAAGAGAAATTACTCAAATGGAGAGGGAAGAAAATTTGCAAAATTAGAATGGATTCAGGCTGGGATGAGTTGCTCTTCTCCATTCCAGAAGAAGAAAGAACGGACACATGATGCTGCAGTAATGGGTATTGCGTGTTTAATACAAATCTACTGAGTCCAGGCAATATGCTGTGACTGGAAAACAACAAATATGCTTGTACTTAAGAAGGGAGAAAAGGTGATTCTGGCAAATAATGTCCCATTATCCTGATTTGAATGGTCTGTTTTGGCTTGAACAGACCAAAGAATAAATGTTGAAGGATGAAGTAAAACACTAGATGCCACTTATTGAGACTCCAGTAAAACATATGATATATGCAAAATTATCACTTAAGGTGAAGAAAAAGGGTTTCACAGAATAGTTAGGCACATGAGAAAAGTTATTAGTGGATAATTTTCATATCTGAACCAGAGAAAGAGGAAAAATGAGTACTTTTGGGATGTAATTCAGTTCCTGTTCCTACAGAGTGGGATCATTGCACAAATTGTGAAAATACTATGATCGTAACCACAAACTGAAAAATTCTAGGAAATTCCCAAGAACAAGCTTTGCTAACAAACTGAAATTCAAAATCAAGTATTCCTAAAATAACTTACAAAAAAACCCACCAGAGGCAGATTAACCACTCCCTTTAAACTAGGGGAGTTTGCTACACGAGAAGGAGCTTTCCCAACTAATACTGGTCCTCAAAAGACACCTCTTCCACAAAGACCCCTGCATTACCAGTTCTACTATTAAACCATAGAACACAATAGCTGGGGTTCTCTATTAGCCTTTGAATATGCTGGACATATCCTGGTGTGGGGTGCCGGTCAGGGGGAGTGTTCCAGTCTTTTCTCTTTAAGGATCACCCCCAAGATAGACTGGCTTAGTGTTTTCCTACTTACTTGGAAATCACCCTCAATGCAGGCCAAACTCAGCCAGGTGAAATAAAGAAATGTATTAATTGGCTTCAAACACACAAATTGCAAAGCTTAAGGAATAGGCAAACAGAAATGAAAGGAAAGGATGTGCATATCTGTTACATGAATTAAAACCAAGGGTTTTATTCATTCTGAAGTAACTAGTTGCCACTCCACAGATTTATAGCTGATGATCCAGCTTTGAAGCCCACCCAATATCTTTAGTGTTCATTCATAGAGGAGAATTTAGATTTAGGAACTCATTTTCTTTTATACCCTAAACCCTTTGGGGATATTCAGATTAGATCTGCCAGTCCTCACAGGCTTTCTTATTTGTACCTAATCAAAAGGCAATTTGGACATTTTTTCATTCCTAATGATTGGCTGCCTCCACCTTGCCCAGAAAAGCTAACAGCAGGTAGCAGTCACCACTTGCCTACGTGGTAGCCAGTGTCTGCTGGCAGCTGTTCTCAAGCATAGCTAAGTCTCAACCAAATCATTAACTGAAATGGTGAGGCCATTTTCTAAAAGATATGGGAGTAGGTTCAAATTCCTAAAAAAATTCCTAAAGCTTTTTTAGCACGGTGATCCTTACATTTCATACAAATAACCTGCTTAACACTCACAGTTAATCTAGTCACACAACTGAGACTCTTTCCAGTGGTTCATTACTAACCAGACCCAAAATATGAATCATTTTGTGATAACAGTAAGACCACAGCAATGATGTTCAGGGCAACTGCACTTTAATCTTGTCTCTTGAGGGATACCATGACAGGAACAAAAGAAAATTGTCTTTTGAACTAGTTGTAGGAGAAGTTATCAAAGAACATGGAATCTTTGTTACTTTATTATTCACTTCTGAAGTTGTGGAAGATACTAATCAAAGTATCTTAGCACAATATGATGCAAACTAGCCAGAAACACATTCTTAAGACCTTCTATAGCACCACAGTAGCAAACAGGATTGATTATCCTCAAAGGACAAAAATGATAGAAGACAAACACTTAGGGAAACAGAACTGAGAGAGGTGCTAGACACTAGCAGTAACAAAGAATTGAAATTTTATAAGAATTATAATGGGATTATATGAGAATTATTTGAAATATTCATTTTTATTCTTTTGAAATATTCATTATTGTCTTTATTCCAAGTTTTCCATATACATTTAAAAACTGAAAAACCTTAAGCAAAATTAGAACTCTTTGATAACTTTAAAAATATGAACATCAACAACAAAATGCTGGATGGAAAAGTTTACAGAAATTCAGTTTCTGATTGGAATTTTTACACAGCTTTAACAATGGCTAACCCATTGATATTGGTCAAGATAGACAGGAACTGTGGGGAAAACAGGAGCGAGACAAGGCCTGGTACAATGATTTAGCCATGGGCCAAATTAAGACACAGTTTGCTACATGTACAGGTAAGTTTTCATTACAGTTTCAAAACCTGAGTTTGCCATTTCAAAGTTAATATCTAGTCCCCATAACGGCAAAGAAAGCTATGGAAATGTGACCTCACCACAACCAATGAGGCAGCATCAGCCCAAGTCTTGATCCAGTACAAGGATGATCAACAGCCTCTATCTCCAAAGGGAAAAGAGGTGCAACAACCCTCCACAGCCAACGTGGAAGGAGCTTTTCCCCACCTCCACTGCCAGACTAGCCCAAGTCCACCCTATTTGTTGGAAGGGATGTTTGCTGCCATACAGCTTGCACTCTGTTGCCTGACTCATTTTTTCTGTCAGAGCAGGAAAAAGCTAGGGTTCACTCTTTGTTGAGGTGATAATGTTATGGTTATCTTATGAGGAGGCTCTTCACAGTTGCTTGCCTAATTCTAGTCCTAACTTTACCGCTTACACCCACAGTGGGCATAAGTTGTCTAGGTCAATGCCATCAACTACCAAAAGAATTTCATCTTACAGGAAAATGAAGCAGGAGAGGTTATTCCTATTATCCTTTGTCCGTATCTAAAACAAGTAACACTAACAGACCATGAAACCTTGAAGAGAAAAACGTGTGTGTGTGTGTGTGTATACTGTAAAACAAATGTTGGCTTTGAACCTGAATGAAGAAGGAGGCACATTACACTATTAGGCTTAACTGAACTTGGCCAGCCATAATCTGTCACGTATCTCCGATAGGCCACAAAAGGCACTCCTGGAACTGCATACAGCAGAAGGAGAAGTAAATGAAACACCAATCCTTTCAGCTTGAATGGCAGCAATCAATGAATAGGCTCAGCGAAGAGGCAATCAGCCCTGCCAACAGCCATGTCACCAGTTTACCTCCTCTGTCAAACAACTGCTCTTCTAGCCACCTCGGCAGAAAGCATCCTTTTTCAGGGAGCAATGGCAGCACGGTTGATAAGCAGGTGGCAGACATATCCAGTGAAATGAAGTAACAGCACGGTTCACATCACAGAGACGCTGCCACCAAATCCTCTGGCACTCCCCAAGGGTGGAACAAAGACAACTTTCATATTTCTTTGTATACTGAGTTAACTAGCAAGGATTCTTTAAGCCACCACAAAAAGTAGGCACTCAGGTTTCCCCTGGTCACTATTCACTACTATGTCAGATTTTTATATATCTCACAAACAATACTCCATAAACAACTGTGCTGAGGAATATCAATGACATCACAAAAATGGCATTAAATGGGATTTTTGGTAGATGATAGCAACAAAAAAAAATCTCTCTCTCTCTCTCTCTCTTTTTGTGGCGTGATTCTGGACTGATCACACACCTATTATTTCCTATATTCTTGATTAAGACGATTTAAAATACTTGAAAGAGAAAGCTTGTGACACTATTTTCCCTATGTCTGGTCTTTATCTTAGGAATTTACAGCTATTATGAAATTGCTTTAAAGATTCAAGGATTTTGAGATAGACAGATTCTCATCTCCTGCAAGATGATGCACAACCTTTCCAACCAGCTTAAAATAAATTATAAAATCTGCATCTTTGCATTTGAAAAACAAGAAACTGAAGTGTAATTCCTTGCAAATTCTTTTTAAAGGACAGGAGGGAGAAAGATTTGGGGGAAGAACATGGGGGGCAGATTTGTAATAATAATAACAGGAAAGTAGGAGAATTTTTCCAAAAGGGATTTTGTGGCTTTTGGCATTGCTAATAATTTGTGTGGAAAAATAATGTTTTTGTATGTGTTTAATCCTATGCCAAGACAGCTGCTGGTGCAGTAGCTATCTGCAACAAATTAGAGGGCAGTTAAAGTGAGATTTTCCACGATCAAGAACAAAGCAGGACCAGTTAGCATGAGGACAGCTTGTTCTTGTTGCAAATGTGCTTAAAAACTTGCTGCACATAATTTGAAACAGCTTTTGTGTGAGCATGCCGGCTCTGGTTTCTGAGGTCTAGTGCTAAATCAAAACCAAATGGAAAGAGTTGAATAAGAAAATGAAAAATTATACACTGACGTCTCCTGCTCTGGCTAAAGAGAGGGGCCTTTTTTTCATCTTTGCTATTGATTTAAAAGTTAATTTCCCTCAATATTATAATATTTAATGGATGACAGCTGGCTGAAATCTAGAGTTTGCAGCCAGCTATGTGCTGAAAGAAAGCTCTCAATAACCATGGTGGCAGATATAACACACTTACAAATTATTTAAAGATGTATTACCTTTACTATTAAGGAAGTGGGTGTTAAGAAGATTCAGTGCTTTTTTAATAGCTGAGCTGAATTTCAAGAGCTTTAATCAATGTAACTTTTTATTTCACTGCAAGGTGAAACATGCTGGCTGCTGTCTTTGAAATCCAAACAGCTCATCAGGTATAAAACTAAAACTTTCATGTGAAAATCCAGTTGTATATTACAAATTATGCCTAGAGAAAAGAACACAAATCATAGTCTGTTTCTTGTTTTTCTCGGTATCTCGCAGGCATCATGTGGCATGTGATGTGTATTATTAGAGAGAAGAGCAATCTTAGATCACTTAAAATCAAGGTAAAAATCCCATCGATTTCAGCTGGACCCAGAGTTCACTGAAGTCCTGAATTGCAATGGAAGTAATAACTGGATAAGGTGAAGATAAACAAGAGGAGAACTGCATTAAAATAATTACATTACTGCTTTGGAAACCAGAATATATTGAAACCATAACCCTCCCTGAATCTTTGACCTCAGGGAAAAGGCAGCCTTTGACTGATAATTGTTTTTCAATATGTTCATATTACAGAGCTTATGCAATACCTGGCTGTGTTTGCTAAATTTGGTGGGGAAGTATTATTGTTGAGTGCTATCTTTTCCTGTGCTTTCTGAAATGAAAAAGTGTCAACATAGGTATTACTTTTATTAAAAGATAATCACTTTTTCCAAAATTAAATTAAGTTTGGTTTGAGTTTCAGATAAATGTATAGAGAAAGACAGGGATTTTTTAGATTAAAAAAAAAAAAGACTCAGGTGTATTATGCAATCAAGAATTCAATTAAAAATAAAAGACACTAGTATTAATAGCATCAGTCCTGGGTACACTCCTATATAAAGAAACCTGGGCTGCTCTCTGGTTTTCTAAACCCCAGAGACACTGAAATTGTCAGCTTGCTATTCAAAGATACATGGGGCCTCCTAAAGAAACATGCATCAATTTTTCTTCACTGCTTAAAGTCAGATGTACTCTGCCAACTAAATTGTGAAGCAAGGTACGAGCCTAAACAATTGTAGCAACACCAGAAGGTAACTACTGGCTCAGACTGATCTAATTCTACCCTATTTTCCATCTCCTTGGATCAAAAATGAGAGTTTGGGTGTTAGAGAATATAGATGCACAAACGGGAGCTTAGAAGAAGAGGAAAGCAGATGCCTGAGTGCAGAGGCTTAAAGGAATGATGAATAAGCAAAGTAAAAGGTACAGATAAGAAAGATCTGAGAAAAGAAGGGGTGCAGAGTAACAACACAAAAGAGAGAAAAATGATCAGGACGCCAAAAAGCACGTAAGACTAAGAAACTAACACACAAATAATATAAAAGGCAAACTCAGAATTGGAGTTGTGAGTTTAGAGGAAAGAAAAACTGAATGCAGAATAGAAGAGGATAATTATAATTTACCAACCTCTTCTCAAGCCAAGTCCAAATTCCAAGTCAAAGACAGAGTAAAAACACTGGCCATGGAAAGATATATAAAAGGGATACAGAAGGCCAGACACGAAATATCTCCAATGACTACTCCCAGTTGTTTGTAATGGTTGAGGTCATTACAATTTTAAAAATAGCAATGGAATTGAAGATCCTGAACCCATAAGTGGACAATTTTCAGTGGAAACCTGAAAATTCTTATTTTGTTGCCTCCTTCTGTATTTACAAGCTTAGTGTTAAGAACCCAGTTCTGAAATAATCTGTCCTTATCCTTAGGTCTTCTTTTACTGGGAATTAATTTTTGCACACATTTAAAAGATGTACACATTTGCACACACTTGAAGGGATGTCCTGCAAAGATTTAATTTGTCAAACATGCTAAATTTATTTCTCATAGCATCCAGCATATCCACTCATTACAGATTGTGTCATATTTTAATCCTAAAGTACACATGGACATTTTCTACCTCCTCACCTGTTGTCCAAAGCATCTCAAACTCACAGTCAACCATACTAAAACTTGAGCAGCACTCCACTTTCCAGATAACTGTGGTCATACTCATGAAATGCATTGTTCCATTCTGTTTAAATATTATTTGTGAAAACAAAGAAAAGAAATAGAACAAAACGAAAATAAAAGTAAAGACCCTGCCTTGATACCTGAACAACCAAGAGCAGAATTTGATTGGAATTTGCCACTCTTTTTTCCTGATATTTGCTTTATCTGAAAGTCATTTGTAACTTCAAAAGATGCTGGGCAATGAAAGAGGAAACCCCATACCAAAAGTTACTTCATCATACCACAGGGCATGAGAAAAAGTGTGTTAGTAATATGATATTTGCATCTAGGTTAGAAAAAATGGTATCTTCAATGTAAAAATTGCTTTTTATGTTGCCATTCAAGTCTATGGCCCTTGATGTAAGAGGAAGCCATTTGAGAGAGTGTATTTTCAACAGAATCTGGTATAATATAGGCTTTGAAGAACGCTGAACATATGTACAGTACTAGAGTAGTCAATGGGCCTAACAAATTAATAAATAACTGTGCAGAAAGTGATACTTTAGGGAATGATGTTTCAGTGGCAGGCAGTCCCTATCTTATAGCAGTATAAATTTGTTCTTGCGTATTTTTGAACTAATGGGCCAAAGCTTCAGTCACTATAAATTGAGAAAACTACGCTAGCTTCCATGCAACTGCATCAATTCATGTCAGCTGAGAATTTAGCTCTAGTGTACCCACGGGACTACAAGAACAGCCCTCCTATTCAGACTGATTCAGGAGCTGCCAAAACATTTTAACTCTGTACTACTACAGATAAAATCCCATTCTGCTTACCTCTTGGAAGTGGGCCTATACTATTCCAAACGTATAAATCTTCCTGAAGAGCTGGCGGGATCAGTCTGCAATGGTTTCATTAATACATAAGCTAGACATTGAAATCATAAGCATATCAGGTTATTGGAGTTTCTGGAARGACTATTTCAATTTAACAGGGATTGTTGTCATGTTTGCCTTCCCTCTTTTGCTGTTGAAGTTCACAACAGCAAATAAGCCCAAGCTCAAGCTTTCTGAAGTAAGATAAACATCATAAAACAATGTGTTGTATTTTTGCCAAACATACACTCGATCTTTTTCCTTTGAAGTCAGTATCGTTTCACAGTGGTTAAATCCATCCTATTTTTATTTAAGGAAAAGAGTTTAGACCTCGTTTTCTAGACCATCAGTTTGAATCTTGCTACTTAAATAAAATAGAAATAAATTATAGAAGGATTACGTCCATTTCTAGGTAACTCTCAGTTTATTTTCAATGCCAGTTGAATTATATGACTAGATGCAGCCATCACCTGTTTCTATTTTACATGACTATTTGCATAAATGTCTCAACAGCAAAGACTAAAGATATGCAAAATCCTTTTCCTCTTGTTCTTCCAGCTCCAATGGCTTCATCAACAACATCAAATCACTGCCAAAATAATGCTCAGTCTCTTTAAAATGTAGATAGATACTCTTTTCCCAGCCTAATTTGAAGGTCCTACACCACCAGATACACAAAAAATATTTCCTTTTTTGACTACCAAAGTTTACAACATTTTTGAAGACATGACTCACAAGCTCTTCACATCTGTTTCTGTATGGCTTTCTCTACATTAATAGCGTAAGCTGAGTTCTCTCATATATAGCAAAGCCTTTCCACCATGGAAATATTACCCAGTCACTCTGGAGTACTTGGCTTTCACAAGAGAAACACTAGCCCAAACCATGGAAAAAAGTTCTCTATCTCCAGATATTTTGGGGCCAGACTGGGAAGGAAAGGCATAAAGTTCTGAACCTTTACTTCAGCGAGATTAAGAGGATACAGAGCTTCAAGGGCAAATATAGTTCCAAAGAAACCAGCAGGACTGTTCAAGGACTGAACCTGCACCTGATTATTTTACTGAATCCAGGCTTGAATATGGATGGAAGATCTGCCCCAGGAGGATGATATGAAATGAAAAACTCCACCATGTCCCACCCTCATCCAACTTTGTGTTTTATTGCTTATTAGCTTCCAAGCCAGCAAACATGCCTCCTTCTATTTCTGCATACCTTCCCATTGCTACGTTTGCTGTGCCCCCTCCATTTGGGGAGCTCACCTTTTCTCCTTTGGTGCTGTAACAGCTATTTTATGCATTTCAAAATGTGTCCCTTGAGAACCACCTCATGGCTAGCTGACAGAAAGCAGAGTGAAGCCAGTGACAAATGTGGCTTTAATTAGTGATTTAAAGCATAGTAATTAGCAGGTGTAAAGTACAGGTTAGCTGGTCTCCAAAGGGACTGCTCTTTGAAATTAGCAGTATGGTTGTTACCATGAGGTTTTTGCTATAAAAAAGGGGCAGACACTTCTGAAGGTTTCAGATGATGTGTGCCAGGGCACGACAGGCTGCTAGACAGAGTGTTACTATCAGTATTTTCAAAGAAGAAAGGTAAAACCAATCTTGCCCTACTTGTCTAAGCCTTCCTACTACTCTTTAGGTTAAAAATATTGTCAGACCAACTGAAGATGTTCCTATTATAGGCTTATATCATGATATTATTCTACGTTTCTTGGGAAAGCCATAAGTCAAATTGATGCAACTCCTCAGGTGGCTCTAAAGTGTTATGTGCTCTCTTCTAAAAAAGGACAAATATACTGAATTTACTTGCCAGGGCATCTCCAGAGAGATGTCCATATGACTGAAAAGTGACCCTGCTGAAGCACTGCTGGTACATACTTAAAATACAGACAGTAGAAATTGGTACTAACTTTTTATGTGCAACATTCTTCAAGTTTAATAAGAAGGAATAATAAGTACAGTGTTTCTGGTGGTAAGAAACTTTTTTTTTCCCCTCTCACAACTGGAATCTTTTGAAGGTGGGAAAAAAGGGCTCTTAAAATAACAGCTTTTTAAACTTTTGACATGACTAACAAGAAGAAAATGTAAAGGTTCCATTTTATGCTACTGCCTGCTGCTTAACTAGAGTCAAAAGGTCACTCTTTAACACACTTCTTTTGTGCACAGCTCTGTAGTGGCGCAGAAAGGGAAAGCAGCCAATATTCGAACTAGATATTAAGCTGTTGCTCCCCTTTCTGCCCCACCCCATCGCTCCCTCCCACACCTAAACCCACAGCCTGGGTTGTCAGCGTCAGGGCTTTAAAGCATGAAAGGAGTCTGCTTAGAAACTTTCCTGACCCCAAACAGAGATTCTTCTCCCTTGTTTCACATGTTCTTCTTGCACAAACATAATATTACTGTATCCTAAGGCAGGTTTCCTAAAATACTGTGGCCCAGAAAGATACAGAGAAGCATCTAGGATAATAAGTTTTTTAACCGTGATAGCATTTTTTTTATATCCTGCTCTGATTTACAACTGTATGCATGACTTGTGGATATACTGCGTTTTTGAAATATTATCAGAAGAGTTTTGTGTGTCTTTGTTTTCTTCCTTCCTCAAATACAAAAATACATTTAACAAGAAAACTGAACCAGGATGTAAATGTTGGAAACACTGGAAATTTATTTCCACTTCACTTTTAGTTTTCCATTATCTCATTAACTGAAAATGCTTGTGTAAACATTTAGGCTAAACTCAGTAATCCAGATGACTGGATCAGTATGAATGGACATTGAGTAGGTGGAGTCACAATTACAAAATCCTGGTACATGATGAACATATTTAACTACTTTCTGTTCTTTCCTAGAAAAAAGCTGCTATAATAGCTTTTCTTTCTCATTCTTTTCCCAGCTACATCTATTAAAATTTAAATTAACAAAGCAAATGATTTGTTGATAAAATCAGTAAAAATATATTTTGCAGTTTTTGTGCAAAATGCATTTTAAAAAGTTTTTTGGTTTTTTTTGGTTGTTGTTGCTTTTTTAATAAATGATCATATCCACACTGTGAAGGATCCAGCCTGCTTCTATGAATAGCATTTTGTTTCAATGAGCAATGTGGCATTACAAATGCTGGTATAACACAATCCTGTCCAAGCACAATGCTAAGAGGTTCCACAAAAGGGTACATTCGGACATAATAATATCCGTTTGGTCTGAAGCTTAAAAACAGAGTTTTAATCAGTCATTTTGCAGTTATGATTCTGGGTATGGCTAATAGGGCGTTATCAAACAAAAGACGAAATTAAAATTCTGTATTAAGAACAGTTCTAACCAGGAAAAGTGGACTTTCCAACAGCTGTTTTCTGTTACTTACTGCTGTATTTTTTAGCTGAAAATTATACAGAGCACAAGAATGGTTAACCATGGCGGTTAACCATTTCCTCAAGCGCAGCTCACTGCGGTCCTAAATGAGGCAATGCAGTTTGAACAAGGTCTTATAGGCAAACAAATGAAGGTTTCTCATCAAATTTAGATGAGGGAGATAAATGAAGAGAACTTGCTAGCACAAATCTGAGCTAAATACACCTTCCTTAGAAAGAAAATATACTTTCATCGCTTAACATAGCCCTGGCACAATCCCATAAGTATTTCCCTTGTGTCTTGCCTCACTGTTGGAATTTTCCCAATAGCTACTCTTGTTTAACCCCAACTGGATCTTTCGCAAAGAGTAAGTTGAAGGAACACAACCATTTCAGCACATAGTGAAGACACATCATTCAGAAAGATCAGTGTTAAGAGTCAGTCAGTACCTTCTATTGTATAATACTGTGCAGTAAATTAAACTTGTGATGCTCAAAGTCTGTTTCTTTGCTGATGTTCTTGCATTATGGAAAATCACATGCTTACAACTTTTTAAGTCCCTAACAGATGACAGTAACGATAAGAACCAAAATCACTCAAGTCAGCCTCTGAAAGGGAGATTTTTTTTGTAATAAGAAGGCATCACTTCATACCATCTGCTGAAGTACAATAATGTTTTGAACTTTTTTTTTTTTTTAACACTTAGAAAGACATCACAGGTGCATGTCCTTTTCTGTAAGTCAAAGCTTCTCTGCATGTCCTGCTTGATAGGGAATACCAAACTGTGTAACTTATTCTTTACATCCCCTTAATGTTTAAAATATGGTTTTAATTTAGATTTCAATGGATTGCTTTCTATATGCCAAATGCTATGAAATTAGTAAAACGTGCATGGAGAACTCACAAAAGACACAGTAAGAGTTACAACTGTCTTACAAAAATGTCTGTGATGTGTAAATGATCCGTTGGTAAACGTTTAAGAAATTACTATTGTAATCAGACATGTTTAGACACACACTGTCCTCAACTCTCTTTCTTTCTAATTATTACACTTCCAGAAGGAAGTTAACCTAATCAGAAGAGGGAAAATAGTCAGATCCTGTTATTAAAAACAGTTTGCCCATAAATCAAATTTGCATGACAATTTAAGCCTTCTCATTCAGGATAGTCAAAGTTTTCCAATGCCACTGAGCAGCATCCTGATTTAACTTCCACATTCTTGTTTTAAATTGACATTACAGTGCTGTTCAGCACCAGCAGGGTTTGAAGTTGCAACACCATCTGTGACAGTCGCACCTTCTCACGGATAAAGTCAAAGTATCACAATATATTCTCAGCATTCACACTTGTTTCTCAGTCACTTAGAAAGGTTGCAGCTGCACTGAAAATGAATTCTGCACAACGTGCTAGGAGGGCAGCTGAACTACTTGCAAAAATTAGTCAAGGCATGGTGAAAACTTTCCGATATTAGTATGCGTGGGGGTCTTTATATGTGGCTAGAGCTTTGTCTGTCATTTAATGAGACCATCTTCCCTGGGAGAGGAGCTAGCACTACTAGTCTAGTATTTATTCTACTAGACTGCAGTGATCCAAAGTGCAGTGTGATTAGGTTGCCTAGGACAAAAGAAGTACGAATGAGAAAGAGTAGTTCAGCTGAAAAGAGATGGAACTAGACCAGGCCGTTCTACCTAATTGCTTGCTTACAAATCTAAGAACCAGATTTTGTCTATGCACTGGCGGGTTTCACAGCAGCAGAATCAGACCTTTCACTTTCCAAAGATACCAGAGTTGCACACTAACAGCATCTCACAGGCCATGTTGCTCCACGGAGGTGTTGTTCAAAAAATAGCAGAGAACGCTATACAACACAAAGCTGGCCAGATGCACGCAATGCACTGGAAGAGGGGAAAAGGGGTTTTCTTGCTTCACACACACCAGTCCTGGTAGGCATTACCACCACTGACACCGAGTTACGACACGCAGAGAGCATCCTTCTAAAGAAGTGGTTCCATGTTCTTTCCACACAGTCCCCTAGCCTCTCCTCCCATACCCCCAGAAATAAATGTATAATCTTACAGTTTTCAGAGTGCTTCCAAAGGATACTTGTGAAGTATTACTTCAACGACAGAAAAGAGCTGATTTTCACTGATGAGATACCCTCTTCTTAAGGCAATACAGTCTAGCAAAAATATACTAAATGCTTCTATTGCTCACCTCTCTCGTCAATGGCTTTCTTCAGCTTTTTTCACCCAGCCTGGAGTACTCTCTCTGTGCTCACACAGGATCTTTGCACTTATATCAGATTTTCAAGAGGCAAAAATTTCAGGTTCAAGTTGGCACTTGTTAAAAGCTACATGTAGGTACACATTTCCCAGTTCCAACACATCTCAAATGGAGTGTTTACACTGAGTGTTTAAAATGGGTACAACTGTCCTAAGTCAGCACAACAAGACATTTAATGCTTTTGAAAGGAAATTTCATCCCAGCAGGTTTATAATGAGTGCAAACACACTGGTCCTGTGAACAGGCCATCTCAGATGGCTCCTGCAACACTGGCTTCATTGTTGCTGTAATTAAGACTACAGAACAAGATTCAGGGAGATAAGCTACATACTGATTTTTTCAAATGGCTTGATAACATTTTGGCTGCTTTGTGATCTTTGAGAAAGTCAGAGACGGAAAATTACAGCTTGTATTCAAAAATCACTGCTGGTGGCTGAGACCAAAGGTTTTTGAAAAGACACCAAGTGACAATGAACCAGGACACCCAGTGCACTCAGGCTTTTTCTCACTCATCTACACAACTGTTGTATGTATGACCATGAATGTTCATTCATAAGGGCTCTTTCATTTAAGCTCAGCGTAACATTGTCCAGGTGTCAGAAATGCAGTAGTAGATGGTATATAGAGCCACAGTGGCCAGAAGTTGTTTGAACCCCCCATCGTGCACCAGAGTACAGCACAAGTATAACCACAAAACCACACTGTAGTTACAGCAACTGCTGTGATAATCTTTTGAGAGGTGGAATGAATGTGGTGCTATTTTGCTATCCGCTCCAAGGTCTCCCTCAATGATAATGGTTTGATTTTGCTTGGTTTGGCTGGTGTAGCTGTTAGTCTCATGCTGGCAAACTCAATTAGACTCTGTGAGACATCCAGTTCCTAACTCCCTGCTCTCCCTTGGTCCTAGTAACACTACCATCATTCAGTATTCATTGATACTACTTATTCACAGTTCAAAAAAAACAAACACACAACAAACACAAAAAATACCTTGATAATTTAGAGCTCATTAATGCATTCTCCTAAAATAGCATTAAAAATACCTTTAGTAAATTTTGCTCCCAAAACAATCCAAACAATAAAATGTTAAATTGTCTTATATATGATTAACACACAATTTTAATTAGGCTAGATTTTGTATGCTAATTTAATTCAAGTTAATTATCCAAACAGAGTTATGGAACATTAGCAGATATCTACATGTCACATCTCCCCAAAACATTTATCTTTCCTAAATATGTTGTCAATATGTCAGTAAGGGCCCTCTTCTAGTTGTTTGTATAAATGTCTTCCACTCTAGCGGGACAGCCTAAAATGGTTTATTTTTTATAGCTCATTGTATTTAATGTGTTCTAATAGGCAGACCAATAGACTGTGTTTCTTCTCCTACTTCTGCCTCTTGGTTTCTTCAGTTGTAAAATGGAGGTCATAATACTTCCATGTGTAGAATACTGAGGTCTACGGATAACAAAATGCTAAATAAAAATTAAGTATTATTATTACAATGGTATACAGGAGGGGGAATATTACAGTTCCAACTGATATCAGCATCACCGTATTCAGTGTCTCACATACTTACATTGAAGTACAGACCCCATTTTACATAAAGAGACTAAGGATAAGAGAAAAGAAATAATAGCATCCTCATTAGACACCTAGGGCTAAAGGTTCAACACCGTATTCAGCGTTAGAGCCATTTCAGCACCTTAAGTCACATATGACCTGACATTAGTTACTGGAAACCTTTCCATGGCCAATCTCTGCACCAGGAGGCAGATAATACCCACGTATCCTCTACACCTCCCTCGGCACTCACAGGGATGAGGAACTGGGCACATAGCTCACTGTTAAAAGTCCAGACACTGGATTTCCCTCCAGGCGAGCGGCTCACAACAACACATGCTCTTAGCCACAACCCACACAACTTGGTTCACGCTCGGCAAGAAACTGCAGTGACAGCTGGCACTTTCTCCTAAAACACAGGGTAGGATGATGGCCCCATTTATATGATCACCTCATGATTAGACCAGTTGCCACAGATGGAGGCAGCTGTCTCCTGTAAGTCTGAGTGGCCAAACCTCTTACCATCTTGAAGGGGCTGTCTCCGTGTTGGGGCTCATCATGCTGCCCAAAGCTATCCCACCCTATGCCAAGGAGGCACCGGGGCTGAGTAAGTGCACAAGGAGACAACTGACTCTAGGGCAGACCGTGGCATGCAGGTTGCAGAGGGGAAACCTTGGATTTCAGCTGTTTCTCTCTCCTTTGTTCTTGCAAAGACATTGCTTTTTGGTCACTGAAAACTGGGCAGAGACATGAAAGCTTTCCTGTGTCAGTCATCAGATGGTGAAATTACCAATCAGTGGTGGCATTTGAAACGAGCAGACAAAGACAGCCTGAGCCTGTTACTGCTCACTGAAGACACTATATGTCTTGTATTTCTGAAAGTAACCATCTTCTAAAATGCATTTCCACAATAAAATAATACTTAATTACTGCAAAACTGCTGTCCCTTCTGCTTTCCCTTTTTTCTTTTCTAAACCATAACAAGTTTACAGAATCAAACCAGAAAACTATTCATTTGAAATGTTTATTTGTTGGCTCTCTCATGCAAAGCAGAGAATAAACAGAAGCAGAGCAGTCTTCTAGTCCAGCAACAAGAGTCCTGAAAATGACACATGTAGATAAATCAGTCACTTCCAAAAGGTTCCATTTGAAATAATTTGAAATAAATACAAAACATCCTGACTAGTTCTTCCTTAATCCCTTCCAGTCAGAGGAGACAGCTGCATATTTGGTGGCTATTTGTTATGTGTAGGTAGAAAAAAAGAGAAATCTGCCTTAAAACATATCAAATCTTTTGCTGTCATGCTGTCAACTGTTCTCTGTGTTTGACATCCTCGTGAAATGACATCTGTATGTCCTACACCAATGTCATTTTTAAAAATCCATTACTTTCCAGTATTGTCTGTTATTTCAGTTATTTTCGTAATGATCAGTGTAGTTTCTTATGTCATATTTTCTGTCAACTTTCTTGCCATCTGCAGAAAAGTGTAGGTGATTTCTCCTCCCTTTTCTTAGATTTTCTCTCTCTAGTTGGAACAGATTAATAATCATTATCAAAATTAAACTACCAAAAATGAGTTGGCAGAAACTGAAGATTTGTGTTCTGTGGGAAATCCAAACATTCAGAACTAAAATGAGTCATTCCCACAGAAAGATATTAAGAAAAAGTCATGAAAATAAAACTGTTTTTGTTTTGAATTTCCCAAAACACAGGGAAGTAAAGCAGCCCACCTGCTCCCTCGGATTCTCTGAGCTGCCCCCACTCCCAAGACTCTCCACGAGTTTGACCTGGGGGCAACAAAATAACATTCTCCAGGACACAGGAGGGACCCCCCCCCTTCCTCTACATGCTTCTTCCCCTTTCGTGATTGAACAGGCATCCTGCAAAATGAAAGTTTTTATCTGCTTTTATTCGGGTAGCCCACACAGTGCTGTGATGGTCCTGCAAGGCTCCAGGCTCCCAGACAGCTGGACGGGATGGGCACCTTTGGGTCCCCAGCTCTGATGAGCATGAGAGATGTCTCAGAGCTGTGATATCTGTAGGGCAGGAAATTTTTTTGTAAAATATTTGCTGATGGCAAAACTTTTTTTTTTTTTTTTTTTAAATCAGCAGTGCAATCCATTGGAATTTCCATGACAAGCTCCATCTACTTTCAGTCTTTTACTCCAATGCCTGGTGTAGTTTTAGTACCGCTATAAT
This sequence comes from Apteryx rowi, assembly GCF_003343035.1. Taxonomy (NCBI): domain Eukaryota; kingdom Metazoa; phylum Chordata; class Aves; order Apterygiformes; family Apterygidae; genus Apteryx; species Apteryx rowi. The sequence continues at coordinate 125,255 of NW_020447232.1, forward strand.
CACATGAGTATATATATATAAGTATGTATGTATGCATTATATTAAACCAGAATTATTACCCCTAAAGCAAACTCAGCTTATTCACATTCCCAGGTGGGAAAAGCTATGCAGAGATAAAACATTAGTGAGTAGCAGCTATGGGTGGAGGGGTAGTATGGCTTTATACTTCACAGTTGCCCCAAGAAGAAGACACATGGTGTTTTTTCCCTTCATCTGATGTAGTCGATCTGCTTATCTACCCAAAATGGAGCTTTCTCTTTGTGTTTTTTGTTTTTCTAGTCTAGTTTGCAGCCCCTGTCATTGAACTCCTTTATTGACACTTACAAGTTTCATGTTGTGTCTGTGAACTATATGAGTCCCAATTGTAAATAAGAACATAGTTCATTTGTTTTCTATGAGGCTCATTGAAGCTGATGGGACTTTTTACAGTGAGTTCAGAGGGAGCTGGAATGAGGTCCATTTGTTCTGAGTTAGTTTTCCCTGTAGTCCAGTTTCAAAGTAACATTTGTGAAAAAATACTTCACGGAAAAAGTGATGGCATAATAATGCAATTTGCCACACATTTATTATATCCAAGAGAACAACCATGTAGTTGCAACATTATTACCATGAAATGCTTTTATTTCACAGTAACTGTAAAATAACCTTATGTTCCCCGTTCAACCCCTTTCTCTCTTACGCACAGTCTCGTACAATAGCATAACTGAAATCTTATTTTCAGACTTGTATTTTTCCTCCCTTGCAGCTGGGAACTGCAGAATTCCCAGTAAAGAATCTCTTTATTTTTATATGAAAGAGGGCATCATTTCCCACATACATTTCTTCTCTCACCAAATTAACTGGACATTTTTGCAATCCCTCATTCAGGATTCCATTCAATCTCTGCTCTTTCTGTAGATATATTAGAGATCCATTATTCCCTTTTAGATGTCACTTCTGCAATTACAAAAGGATCATAATTCTTAAGGAAAATGATGTCCTTTGTCTCATAATTTCCTATGTTTCTTTCTTTTTTAGAAGACTATAGAATATAATGGCAATAGAGTCAATTGGATTGAAAATGCAATATTAGAGAGTGATAACATGCCTATACAGCTTCAACACCCTATAAAATTTAGAAAGAAATACCCTTTAGAACCCTTATTGTAGATAGAAAGGACTTTTTCTCTTCCGCTTGTATCTATATGATTTTCTTAGGACAAAGCAATCCCGCCTGCATACTATATCTTGTATCATAATCATGCTAAATTTCCTGGTATATCTTGGCCTTCGCTAGGGACTGCATATATTCTATAAACATACCTCTCATACATATTAATTTCTATACTGACACCTATTTGATTTGTATTATTTCACCTTTTTACCTTATATTTGTTTTACTTTATTCATCATAATTACTCTTATTCTGTTCTGTGAGCCTGATTTTTTATTAAGTTTTTCCTACTTCATAGTAGGAATTCACACCACTAGAGAATTACTTGGACTGTTTATTTTTAACACCATAGGTGTTTATTTTTATCATCTGTACATTTTTAGTGTTCTATGGCATTGGCAATTTATGAGGAAAATTTAAAAGAAAGACTTCATTTTAGTATCTTACAATAACCCATTTCTTCAGTTTTTTATTCTTCTGGAAGGGGAGGATTGGGGGTTAGAAAGGGCTCCCAGTTCCAACTTAGATCACAGCCTACTCGTTAGGCTACTCTTCCAGCAATGAAGATGTTGGTTTGAAGCCCCCGAAGCAGGGATGGTCTAGATCAAGGCTATAACCACCTGTTAATCTAAGTGTGGGCACCTATGTTATTAAATCTTTCTTTCCCTTCAATGCTCACTTTAAAGGAGCCACCGTTACACATGGTGCAGGTGTAAGAGAGCCTAGGCTCTGCTACCGAGGCTCGCACTGGAGCATGAGACAAGATGGTGGCAGAAGTAGGACTTCAGGCACAAAAAGGTCAGGTCAGGCAAAGAGCACTGCGGTTAGGCTCTTTCAAAGTTAGACCATCACTGAATGAGAGCTTTTACATGGTGGTTTTGAGCCTAGGTTATAGACTGTGGACAGACTTCTGTTCTACACATCTAGACTATTTTTCTTGAGCTTGCTCAAAGTCAGTTCCTAAAAACAAATAGTTRCAAACCATCTTTCAGACAATATGCAAAACTTAAGTTAGAAAGAACATTATTTGCTGAATCTTTTGACCAACTCTAACTGCTTAGTGTACATGAAAATACTCAAGCTTCTCAAGACACGATATTGCCAAGACACAACGTATTAAAATTTCCAAGGCCTCATTCAGAGCCTTCCATATCTGTGCCTTGACCTTCTTATTCCTGCATGACCACAACACCACCTGTCCACCTTTTGAAAGCCTAAGGTGTGGTATTTCATTCTCTATCATCATCCTCCACAGCTGTGGAGCTCTGCACATGCTTTGTGAGGCTGAACGAGCTCTGGCAACAGCTCTGTGCTGCTGCAGAACCCGTAGAGATAATAAATACCTCTAAGGCAACATAAACCAGAAGGGAAAGAGGCAAACCAAAGGGGAAAATGGGACAACGGCAAGGTTAGAGGTGCACTAGAGCATTTTGAATATTTATTCATAAAGCTGTTGACCTGCAGGGCCACCTAAAATGACAACAGGATGCTCAAGACAAGCAAAAAGCCTGAAGAGAGAGCTGCAAACAGTAATATAGTGATTTTGAAAGCATTTGTCTAATTTAGGACCAAAAAAAAGTTCTGTTCATGGATTGGTGTAATTGGGAGGGGCTAGTGGAGTAGAAATAAGCGTTTTAATACTTATCTTAAATCTACCTTTCAAAGTCAGTGTGTATCTGCCAGCATTTACCACTAAGTAAATGCTCCTTTATTCACGAGGCTGCAACCTCACAGAAGGCCCAGCTTGCAAAAGCTGCCTGGTAATCCATATGCTAATCGACTCTTTAAAGATGCAGTGAGAAGGCAAAGAAAATCTAATGCTTTGAAAGGACACGTTGAAAGCATGTTAGCTGAGCTATTCGATTTGCAGCCTGATAGAAACAGACCCGTGTAAAGAGAGAGCTGCAGGCCCCAAAAAGGAAACAGATGTTAACTGCAGCATACAGGCAGGGCAGAAATTAAAACTCAGCCCAGGTATTCCACTAGCGGCAGTCTAGCTGGTTGCTCATATCTATTATTTAATGCTATAACTTCTTTTAAAAGATACTTCTAGAGCATGCAGGCAGTACACAGTAAAATAGCATTTTCAGGGAACGTTATAAAGACACTTATGTAGACCGCAATGACAGAAAGCTCAAATATTGAGTATAGCAATATATTACAAATCGAATATTCAGGATATCTATTTTAATCTAAGAGGAAACAGAGCTCTCTACTCCAATCCTGGTGAAATGCCTTTGGCTTACTGAAGTATGTGATCTTGTTAAATGAAAGGATTAAAATGAATGCATCCTTACTTTAGTATTTACTTACAATTAAATGAACTAAATAAACAACATACTTGTTATGTCTGCAGACAAGATGAATTAAGTGAAACAAGCCAGGCTGTGTGGACACACTGATGTCTTTGTTTTCAACAGAGCCTAATTCTGGGAAGAGCAACATACCACGATAAATAACAAAAGTTGCTTGTTAGGGTTAGCTATTCATTGGCTGAGCTCTGATTTGGTAATCAGAGGGGCTGTGTAGCAAATGATGCCCAAGCATCTCTCCTCTGATTAAGAGACTTTCTGTGCCCTACACACCCTCAGCACCCAATGGGCTAGAGAAGAAAGGGAAAATAAATTGGTTAGAGGAGGAAGGAGGATTTAAACCAGTTACTTTGTTTGTATTTTGCTGTCTAGCAATTGGCCACTCTTTGCATCTAAGCAGGCCTTCCTACCTGCATCCCTTTTGAAAGGATGCCCCTTGCCTTCAAGGCATTAACACTACCCATAATTAAGGCAGGACCATGTTGTTGCCTTTTTCTTCCTGGAGAACTGCTCACATCAAGGCACTCAGACAGTTAAGCCACCCACAATCACACCACAAATATTTGTTTATTGGGAAGGAGAATATGGACAGATCTACAAAACTGGTGTATGTATTATTAACACCAGCTTTGAAAGTGTTGCGGTTGAGCTATGGTAAATATCACTGGTAGTACAATATTGAAGAGTTTGGGAAGTCATCAACCAGTGCTTTAGATGTGAAACACATGATATAACCACAAGCTGCACTTTATGAAATCTGAAACTGTAACATGAGGAGTGACCTAATTTAATTCATGTGGTTCCATGTGTTTGATGTTAATAGATCCTTTCTTACTGGGGGGAAATAAGGCCTTTAATAAAATACCAGACATACCCTGCCAAGTCATTTATCCTTGGGGACTAATTCTCTTCATATTATGATTGATAATTCACGGATTCCACAGGGGTTTCCTGTACCTTTTACACATCCTATTTGAAGGAGTAATTAACTGCAAGTTTCCAATGGTTTCCTATCTGCAGGTGTAATGAGGGAGGTGGAGTCAGATTGCTCACATATGGCATAGCAATTTTTCAGCCAGTGGCAAAAAGAGGGTGCCAGAGATGGAGGCAGAGCCTCACTTTCTAATGCTTGCAGGCAGCATTCATCTGCCATTGTTCAAAGGCTTGTTCTTGTAAAAGTATTTTATAAACTCTCTTTAATTGGTTCACTTTGTAAGCAGATACTTTTTTTCTCTGTTCTGTGTGTTTCTCCCCAGAGAATCAAATGCCTCAGAAATACCACTGGATGATTAGATTACCAGCAGCAGTTTTGAGAACATTTCTGCAGGCTTCCCAACCTGGTATTATAGGCCTTTTAATGGGGCCAGTAACAGTAATTAATGACAACTGTGTCTCTCTGTGCTTCCTTCTCAGTTGTGCATTTCCATCCATCAGTCCTTCCCTGATGTCATGTAATTTCTGTTCAACTATGGGCAAACATTTTAAAATGGGCCTTTGTTTTGAATCAGAATGAAAATTCAAACTGACTCTTCGTTTCAGCATTTCAGATCAAAACAGAACATTTTGACATCCCAAAGTCAAAACATTTGACCATAATCACTTTAATATGTTCCCACACTGCTTTGGAGGGCGTCATACGTGTTTTATTTCCAGTTTCTAGTGGCTTCTAGGCTTCTGCTTCTCTGTGGAGTTGGCAGACCATTCTACATCTTGTACATTTTGTGGACAATCAGTATTTCACCTTGATTTTCCAGATAAACATTTTTTACTATTGTTAAAATGGAAGATTTCCTGTAGAAAAATTTATTTTGGAAACACTTCTTTGCCACCAAAAAGTACTCTCATAGAAAGTTCCTCACTAGATCTACCTAAAAAACAGTCCTTTTATAGAAAAACAGGAATAGCAAATTGGTATCTGGAGTCAAGTGATTCTTCTTCCACATGAGAGCAATACTGCTGACTCAAAATACTTAGATTTCAGCCAGAACTTATCTGTTTAGATTTTTCATTTTTCATTGAAAAGAGTCTTTTTGATCAAAGATTTCTATGCCCTGATCTAAAACTCACTATTAAGGCATAATACACAGGCATAATACAGAACATGCAATCAGTGATGGAGGATGAGTACCATGAGCTAAATTAGCCCTCCCCTGATTTGTTTTGGCTTCCTAGAACCAGGAAAGAGCCAAAATGGTAACCAGATATCTTATCAAAAGTCTTGACCTTTTTGTGCTTACTTTAGGTCATTAGAAGGTATTTAAGCGCAGCTTAATTTTCTTCCTGAAATAGTCAGCAACACAAACACAACCAGAACAAAAAATTGAGCAGAGAAAATAAATGCAAACAAAGGGAATGCAAAAGACAGGAAACCGAGCCATCAGCTCTGAGAAAAGGTTGTCTCAAGGGCCACAGCCAAAGGTACCATTACAGCTGAGATGGAGGTGTGACTGTCTAGCAGCTCAAGCACAGTTACTGTGTGGGAGCTGTATCACACTACAGGCTGAGCTGGCTCAGGGACTGATGAGAAAACAAATCCTCACTATGGGAGGAAGCCAGAGATCATGCTGAGGCTGATACAAAAGGACTGTCCAGGGACATCATGACTCCAACTCTACCTCACAACAGGATGCTTGGAGAACTCTTATCACCTCGTTCTTTTCTTACCTGTTCTTGAAACTTCCTTTTCCTTTGATCTGTGTATAGGTCTCCTGACTCTAAAGCATATGGAGATTGTGCCATATGTCTCATCAGATCATGAACATTGACCATAGTCATGCCAAGTTTTCTTGAACATTAACCTGCCAAACTACTTCCCTCCCTTTCTCTCTACCAATGACCACTCCAATGAAAATATTTGTATTTTATTAACTCATAAAATAACCCCCTACCTTCTCCTAAGTGACTAGACAAACAGGAATTTCAAAGGCTAACCTGTTAGGATGAGAGAAAGCAGCTAAACCTACATGAGGTTTGTTGCTGAACGGGGATTATAAAGTAGAAGAAAAGAATATGCAAACTTATCCCACAAGAAACTGAAATAACTTAATATTGGGAAAAGTATGATCTTCTAATGTCACACATCTTCACAATGTTATGTCATAAGTCAGTCTGGTCAGTACTTTGCCATGGAGCTCTCAACGGTGATTTTATTCAATTATTTTCTTATTATGCATAAGGAGAAGCTCAGTAGTCTTACAGGTTCCAAATATCACTTTTTGGAATGAAGTACATTCAAACTGCTTTAAATTATTTAAGACAAGTTCAGTCTTCTAGTAAATAGGTATAGCTCTTCCTGATCCAAGTAAACAATTTCCAACAACTGCATTACTGGCTATAAATATAGCTACTGTCACCTTCCCTTTGCTTCCCAGCATACAGGGAGATTTTAATTGGCATTTTTTTCCTCTTTGGTATTAAAATTCAGCTCCTTACCCCAGGTCCTGCTATTCATTAACAAGGTTCCAATAACTACACACAATCTTCTTATATAGAAAAACTACAGTCATTTATCAGTATTTCCTGGTATTCTATTGCTTACACCTCATAATTCAAAACACACAGTGGAACACCTGGTGTTCCTGTCGCGAGTCACTGTGGAGATATATACATATATATATAGTACTGCTCCTTCAGAGTGTCCCTGGCCTTTTCATCTTTCTGAGTCCTCTGAAGGCAGATAGGTAACCAGATCCCTGCTAAGCTGAGATCCAGAATCATTACAATTGTGACAAGCACTCTTCCTGCACTGTTGAAAACAGAGTGGAACATACTTCACCATTTCATGCATCTGGGATAAAATGTTTGCTGAAGAGCTAAATCTTCTCACAGAATTTGTCTTCTCAACATGAAACCAAAACATGCAGACTAGAACAAAGATCTCCTATTAAAAGACAAAAGCTTCCTTAGAAATAATAATAGAAAACGACTTCCCTTGAGCAGTAAGCGAATGCTTTGATTAGTATCATTCATAAACTATCAAGACTATATCTTCTGACCTCTCCAAAGCATACATCTGTYCAACTACTGCAGATTGACAGACAACAAAGCAGAGCAAACATATTCTGTAGTGGTTACTCTGATCAAAAACTTTGGGATAACATCACTTCAGGGCAACACCATCACACTTCCTTTCCACATAGTTCCTCAGAAAGCAATTATCTTAAGTCCTACCATTCTAAAAGTTCTGTTTCTCCCAACCATGCTTTCCCTAACTATAAACATTTTTCCTTTTTGCACATTACACATTATGTCGGTACTAGTAAAAGATGACAGATTAGTAGCCTCCGAAAGACTAACGTCCTCTATCTTGACACCTAATGGGCCACATGGGCCTGATTTCTTTTCCACAATTTCCTGAATTCATGTTCATGTACTTGAAGACCGATCTGCAGTGGTAGTCACTAGCTTGAGAGACTAATTAAACCTATACAGCCATTTATTTTTAGCCTGTCTGCTGAGGCTATCAGCAAGATTTTTACAAGCATTTCAAGTGGTCATGGTTCTATGATTTATCTGATGGAAGTTAGACCCAGTCAAAATACCTTTGATGGAACAGTTTTCCATCAGAAGATGAAGTTTCATCAAATTGATTTTTTTTTCCAGTGAAACATGTCAATTTCAATTAAGTTTTATATGAGAATATGTCAAAATGAATAATTTCAAGTTTTTTATTTGATTTTGATAAAGTAAAATATTTTGTTTCGACTTTATTTTTTTAGGGAACCATAAAAAAACAGGACTGGAAAGATCTAGTGCCTTGGCCACGTTCAGCTATATCAGCCTCACTGTCTTACAAAGCCACACTCAAAAATTCCTTCCCCTGTGACTGTGAACACTGGTGAACACTCTCTGGGTAATAGTTATTTGCCCATTTTTGCACCAACTCTATTGAAGTATCGTTAGAACAGCATTTTCCAAGTTTGCTTATTAGTCAGCCACAGGATTCAGTATCCAAAGCCTTATTAAAGTCCAGTTATGAAACCCAGCAGCTTTCCCATTCACAAGTCCTGTTATCATCCTGCAGAAAATATTTGACTCGGTTTGTTCCTGATTAATGTGTCAAATGTCTGTATCTGTTAGTTACCTCCAGGTTATTTTTCAGATGCTTATGAATAGTTTGATTATTTGTTCCAAGTTTTCCCAAACTGAAGCTGAGTTGACTGAACTATTATTTTGCTAGCTCTTCTTTTCCTCCTTTAAAAAAATCAGACATTATATTTTTCAGTCTTCAAGTATCTCACTACTCCTCCAGAAATCTTTCAAAGACAACCCTGATGTTGTTTCTCCTTTATCTTTAAGTATGCCAGAATGCAACCCTACCAACCCAGCTCAAAGCCTTCTTTAACCAACTCTCTCCCCCTTCTAGGCTAGTTTTGTTGCACCAACACTATGGAATTATAACACTGAATTGTTTTGAAATTAAATATGTCTTACGATATTTAAATCTGTTATATATTGCATATTTTGCAATAATATTTTAATGTTAGAAAAATGTTCCTATATTTCTAAATCATTTTTATATTCAGAATTTCCACACCATGAGGTATGGATATTAATACTATGACATACCAAATGTTCATATCAAGTCAGAATGAAAACAAAATTATATAAAATTACAAAATGAAATACTGCCACCTTTTATATAGATATTCTGTTTTTCAGCTATCGCTGTTGAGAACAGTTTGAGATCATGGACTAAACAACGATGAGAGAAAAACAAGTGACTACCTTTTTTTTTTTTTTGTCCGTTTGTTTTAAATCAGTTTTCTCCAACCTGGTTCTTACCTAGATCTTTATTTTACGAACATCCTTTCTTTCTTCAATCTCCTTTGAAAGTCACACTCTTTAAAAAAATCAATTTATAAACTCTATTTTAGAAACAACTTTTAAAATGGTCCATTTAATTTGTTCTTTCATACACTTTTAACTGTCCAGAGTAAAGACTTCTTTTGCAGAAAAGTGAGTGTCAGCCAATCCACTTTGATTTCAATTATTTGTGTAGGATTACGGTTGATTAATAAGAACAGAGAGAGAAGCAGAAACTAGTGAGAAGAGACCATACTGCTCCTTCCCTCTTTGTTTATTTTTAAATCACACCCAAAACCAGAAATCAGAGCATCATTTATAATATTTTCATTCTGTTTGGCTATTGTTTTGTTTCCTTAGCAATAAACCTCATTTAGATTAACTACACAGACTTGCGGTCCCTTTGTTCCAGCTCAGGTTGTTGTCACATGAAATGGGGTGCATTTCCTATTATCTTGTACATAAAATAACTATTTTTAGGTTCTGATATACACACAGTTATTTTTAAACCTTCAGTATTATAAAGCTGTAGCTGAACAGCAAACTAAAAATGTTGAAACTGATTGAGAAAGACCCCTGGTAGCACTACTCTTTCTTATGGATACTCTGTTTAGAAAGGTGCCTGAGATATAAAAAGCCATTTCTGCCACTGAAGGCACTGGGGAGCACCTCCAATGAAGTCCAAATTATAGAACAATGAGCGCAATATCAACTCAGTGTATTATACACTAATTTTGGCAATGCCATTTTAAAAAGAAAATAACAAAAGATACCCATTAACAATGAGCACAAAGGATCTCATTTTCAAACCATCAAAGCACAAGGCCACTTGCAAAAATATATGCCCAATTACATGCTTAATCTGCATGCACAATTACTGTGACTTCATGTGATGCTCAGGTATTGAAACTCAACTGACCATTTGCATGCACACAACCTGATTTGCATTTGCAATCACAGTAAATGTACATTCAAATTAAGTGTGTAATTATGCATGCATTTTTGCACATGGCCCTGAGCTTCTAATATTTGGAAAAATCAGACCCTGAGGGCTACATTCTTCTCCTGAATACACAGAACTCCCACTGTCCCATTAAAAGGGTAACCAAGAGCAGAATTTGCTTCCATATGTTCTCACAGCACCCCTGTCTTATAATTAATTTTTTCTAATATTTAAAAGCTAGCCAAAGCCCAGAAGTTTATCTTTAAATAATGAAACAATTTAACTGCATCGCTTATCCAACCTGCATGGAAATAGACAAGCTATTTATCAATCCCTGAAAGTGGAGTTTAAAAATTGAAATGCCAAGAGGTACTTAACTAATTCTGAGAACTCGGTGCCACAATACAATGCACAATAAAGCATTCTTGTGCTCCTAGGGTCTTTTCTTGGTCCTGTGCTTCATATTCATCCACAGGCACAAAAGGAGGAGGAAAAGAAGAATCTGCAGAAAAGAAACTAGAAGGTAAAGATGAAAATGAGAAAAAGTGTGGGACCAATTAAGGAGTGAAGGGAACTGATATTCAAATAATAGAGCAAATAACCTTTGATGGTCTAGTGGGGAGCAGAAATGAAGACAGATGCATAAATGACAGGAAGTCAGAAGAAAAGAGTTTAGTGCAGGACTAGAATTTTATATTCAGGACTGAGTTGAACAGATTAAGTCAAACCATGGAAGATAAAAGGTGGCTAAACTCAGTAGGGCTGAACTATATGCAGTAATAATATTAATACAGGAGACAAAGAGTGCTTTTCAGCTGTGGCCTCAGAATTCTTTACATAAGTGGGTATTATTACTACCACTTTACCAGAAGAAGAACCAAGGCCCAGAGATATTATATCACATGACAAGCACCACTCTCAAATTGAAAAGTAGAATTTAGGTTGCTTACCTTTCTCTCTACAGTTTTCCTGAGAACCCTCGAAGAAGGGGCTGTGATGAAAGCCTGGTCTTCTGTGCAAGCATTGGACTACTGCAAAATAGCACGTTTCCCCACAGGGGAAATTTATGTGGCTGCAGGAGAGAGGAAAACATTTTTTAAAATAGAAGATGCTAAGCTCTCATCCACAGAAATTTTAGGTAGTTTCAGAGACAGCTCTAGTGTTTGACAAGCTACTCTGAACCCTTAAAGATGTAGCTTCAAATTGTCATTGTTCCTTTAAATAACTAAAATTTTATGTCTACATGTGTACAGCAGGTATCAGTGCTTATGTGAATGTACACAGCATAGAATCTGTGAGTGCTATTTAGATGGTCAGCTTTAACTACAGGCATATAAAGAGAATTGTTCCTTGCTTATTAAGAAAAGTTTCCAAAGTCCTAGGATTTCTACAATAAAGAATCGTTGCTGTCCTGTTAAACAACTATTTATATCCACCCATTAAAAATAACAAATGGTACTTGTTATGCAAAGTGAGTACCTATTAATGAAAGAACATTTTACTTAGGCTTAACTACAAAGAATCACTTCCCACCTAGTTTTAACTTTGAATCTCAAATGAATAAATTGCCTTGTATTTAAGTTGTTATCCATGCTCATGGCTTCCTATGCAATGAGAAGGGAGCAAGAGCAAGCCTGGGCGAACACTGCAGAGAAGGGGCATAATAGCACCATTGCATCTGCTCTGCCTTAGGTAAGGAAGCAGTTCTTACCTAATAATATGCAAACAGATCTGCAGCTAAGGATTTGGACATGGGCATGCCAAGCGCAGAGAAGTGTTACTTGTGCATGCGTGTTCCTTTGTGCTCTCTTGCAGGTGATATTACAAATCTTTACAAGCTCAACACCATCTCTTCCAAAGCACCCCCATCTGCCAGTACCGATGGCACGACAGCAGTGTATTAAGACGACAAAAGGAACAAGTGGGTACTTAGAACCACACTAGCACATGATAGAAGTTGACAGAATAGACCAAGAAGCTCCCTCTATTGTGTCTTGATTTATATTTCTATTAACAGTTCTGAAGACAAGAGTCACCTTTTTGTTGTATGCTTAAGCTGTACCTCATACCGATATAAGTTTCTGCAACACAGAGGCAATGCTGACAGCGAATGTCACTTTTTTAGTAGTCTGCAACAGACATTTTTAGCAGCATAAAATGGCATCTTTTGGGAGAAGGGGGGGGTTCATTTGCATTATTTGTGTAGTTCCAACCACAGAATGTGTCAGAATGTGTCCAGCAGCATGTGGAAGTTGTCATGACTCTTAAATCAAAATGTCACTGCAGTGCAAATTTCAATTTCTTATTCACCAAAATTTGCATTTCTTTCTTTTAGAGTTATAGTTTCTCTAAGACTTCACTTGGGGGAAATAATATAACAAACAGCCCATGCTGATCGTGCCCATGGAAAAGTCGAAAGCAGCATACTTATTACTGATGTACTTTGTGTAGGTAGGAAATGTTCCAACAACTGTGATGGTGTGGGGTGATGCAACTGATATTGCATCTTTCCCCATCCCGTTCTCTACCGGACATAGTCCTTCCTGAAGATGGGATAAAGAAGAGCGGCCGCACCATTAACGGCCATAGTCATGTTGTTCTGCTCCATCGTGGCACAATACATTTTGGAACAGCAACTGGCAGGATAACATCCGCAATCCTGATGAGATGAGATAAGCTCCAGTAAACGAACTAGCTCCTTCCCATGTTCTGTTACACTGAACATACAATGAAAATAAATGCAGAATGTACGGGAAAGTGCCATACCCCTGTTTTACATTGGCTCATATTTGTTAGAGTGATTAACAGAATTAAGCTCTGAACAGCAAGGATGTCAGGAGAGAAACTCTTTTACTAAAGGAGCCTTCCACATTCTAATCTATTTCATGGAAAATACCTAGGAACAACAGGGATGTTCACAGGGAAATAAGAAAAAGCTATTGCTTTTTAACAAAGGCTTTTTTTGTTCCTAATGCGAATTTTCTTAACCCTTGCTTTTGTGGGAACACATCAGACCTTGAATGGTATTTAAATGTAATTTTTCACATAATATCTAAGCCTGCTTTCAAAACTCAAGTAGCAATTTAGTTACCTGGACTTTATTATGTATTCCTGCTTCATATCTCACCTCTGATTTGAACATGTTTTGTCTTTCATTTCAGTCCAGTTTCTATGACTCAAAACCCCATGCTAGACTAGAATACGGTAATAGGGGCAATTATGTCATTGAGTATGCAGCACTACTCTCAGGTTAAGGTTTCACACCTGGGTGTCATTATTCTCTCCCATATCAATTTATTATTTAAGGACTTATTATTCGAAAGCTCTTACAGTGCTCTGACAATTAGAGTAGCAGAGATTCCATCTGCATTAAGTGTATTTATTTTGCTCTCCTAGCTTTTTGTGCTAGAATAATTAAGTCCGTTTATAATACAGTAGTGGCAGACTACTCTGGAACTGCCAGTATTGCCCAGCCCCTCTTTAATCATCTGTGAAAAAAAGAATATTAATACAGATGTGTGTCTGTAATACACTCATACACACAGAACTACAGAATAGAAATGTGATAAAAATACAGCTAAATATTTCAGTTTTTTTCATATTGGTAGAGCAGATGATTGATTTTTGTAGTAGAAACACAACAATTGGGAGTAGAAGTTACACTGCAGCTTATCAAGAAAATAAAATTCCCCAGTTTAAAAGCAAGAGCAAAACCAATTTAAGTTCACTAACATTAAATATATGGTATCTATGTTATGGCATTTACATTATGTTTTTAGTCAAGCTAGGAGTTTGCATCACAACTCACTGCAAATCTAAAGTTCTGAAGACATAATCAGCTCTGGAAGTTTTCTAATTCAACTGCAAAGGACACATGTATTACTTGCCCATATGAAGGCCATAAAAAGCAGAATGACTCTTTTCTGAAGATTATCTTTCTACTTGTTAGCCTAAACCAAACCACTCCTTTTTTACTGATGGAAAATTAAGGTGGCTACTCAATACGGAGAGAGCAAGAGAAAGAGAAACACACACACACATATAAACACACTTCCATGAAATATATGCACGTCCATGCGCGCACGTACACAGCACTACACCTATATGTGTATTTGCACCTGCATGCTCAAAATGCTGCTAGAGTCCTACCATTTAGGTGAACACAGGAGAGCTTCAGAGAAATATGCTTAAGCTTACAGATTACCTGTAAAGTAACATAAGCTATAATTTGAAAAGGAGTTTGAATGTTACTAATTTATATATAAAATAGCAAAAAATAGTGGACTGTAACAGAAGTGACATACTTTCTGTATCCTAGTATTCATTTTCTGATGATCCCTTTTCCCAGCTCTTAAGTGTTTGTCTCACCATAACTTACATTCATTTATTCAGGTATGATTTGCACTATCCTATATCTCACTCCAAAACAGAAACTCAGTGAGTTTATTTCTATTGCTATAAAGTAGCTTGGCTAGATCCATATCTGTTTTATTATTAAAATGCTTGTGTTTTTTCTGTCTTACTTTGCATTTTATGTGCTTGTAATAAAAAAGTCAATAAAAATACTCTTTAATTGTGAAAAAAGAGGAGAGAGAGAAAGAGAGAGAGAGGGAAAGTCAAAAGCTCACCAAAAGGCCCTGTCAGCCTCTCCTAATCTGGCAAAACAAAAATGGGAATATGAAACTATGTGAGGTTCATTTTTGTGGAGCTCCCCCAATACTCTCAAATCCCCCTTTCACCTGACCTTGATCTCCAGAAGTAGTAGAGATGGAACAAATTAAGAAAAAGCCAAACAGGCCATTTCTGAAAATAAGAATATTTTTCCTAGGCTAGCAATACAAATTTAAAATACGAAATCAGCTTCTTGCAGAAATTTCACAAATGACAAGCAAATGCTGGAAGGTATAATACAAGTTCATTTGGGATGACTAATGCCCAAATGAAAGATGTATTCTGGAAATATAACTTAATAAACATATATGTATATATTTTATGCATAAATATGTTATAAAATATAACTTAATAAACATAACCATACAGAGAAGTATCAGGAAATTCTAAGCAGCAGTCCTCTGTTGTCAAACAGTAAAGTGATTTTGTGCAATGTCTAAACATGGAAACAGCAAGTGTAGCAACCTTCACATCATGTGATAAAAGATCTTTAAAAGCTTCTCTTCACTTTTCCATACACAAAGTCCTTCTGTTACAGGTCACACCCACCACATGGTTGATAGTACCACATTCACCTTAACAGTAATACCTCTTTACTGGTGCTGCAGCCAAGCCCAGTATCATTTACTACACCCTTATTCTGTCATGCTTGAATGACATCTATATATTGCAATTTTAGGGCACCTGACACTGTGGTATCTAAGCTGAGGCATGATATGCAGTAACATGCACTGCTCAGTTGCATGGTAATTTTCTTCAAGTGTTTCAGCCATTTTTGAGTCTTCTCTATGCTCTACAAAAAGGGCAGCATTAAAATTAATAGTCTTAAATTTTCTTCTGGGAATTATGTTACTCATTGACATTTAGAAATGGACTTCCAGCAGTTTTATTTGAGCAACCCACAAGACCACAACAGCATAAAGAGATTAACAGAGGTGAAAGAGAGAGCTAGAATAAAGCAACAAGTGACCTCAACCTTCACCCAAAACTCAAGACAAATCTTAATGAAGGTCAAAACGATTTGTAACTTCCATTCCCCACCATCTCTCTTGCATTAGTTCGTGCCAAAAAATTATGTTAAAATAAAAACATTGTTAAAATAAAAACATTCTTCGGTTCCTCTTTCTAGCATAAGTGAAAATTATAAAGGAGAATTTCCAAAATAAACAAATAGCAATTCAACACCAAGCTTTCACAGGGACAAAAATAGCTGTGCATCTTATTTCTATTTGACTGCCCATTGAAGAATAGGTGCACTGCTCTGAGGGTCCCATTGAAATATCTATCCAGAAAAGGAAAGAGAGCAAAATGGATATTGGCTCAAGCCATTGGCATTCAGAGGACATTTATACCTGGAGTTACCTAATTTTACCTATTTAATTAAGGTGCTTTCTATAATTAGTGGTGAGAAGGAGGAACGCCAGTGAGTGATACAGCCCACCCAAGCAAAATGCTTAACATTAGGAAGGAAGAACCCAATGCTTTTCCACTCATTCTTCAAGTTACGTTGCGAGCAAAGGGAAAAGTGCTGAATTACATGGCTGAAACAAATCCCTTAAGTCACACTTTTGTCAAACAGCTTACAGATCTAATTAAAATGAGGACACCTGATGGGCCTTTATCTATTTCAGATTTTGTTTTGCTTTGTTTGCGATGGAACTTAAGAATACTTTACTTCCCATGGTGGTGCTAACTAGACTTATGCTGGGTACAAACTATGTCTAAAAAGCCGATTAAAAAGTATTGCACTTTTGAATGAAATTAGGGAATCAGGGATTTATGAAATTGGCAACATAAGAGAAACATCTTTTCTCTAAGGAAATCCAGCATTGTGAAGCAAAGTTAAAACTAGACTCTTACCATGGTATGTCAAGGCTCTCTAGAATAAATTTTTTAAAAGTATTATCACAAAATTAAGAAGGGAAGCAGTAATACCGAGCCACATTAATCCTTTTTAGATTCTCTACTTTATAAAGTGACAGTTTGAAAGATTATTGCTTGTCAAGAAGGCTGCTCCATATAATCATTCCTCTCACTGTCAAATATCATAGAATGGAAGACGAGAAGTTATATTCATAACTTCTAACTAGAAGTTTGTAAAAAATTGTTCCCTATTTTATTCAGCAACTGAAAAAGCAATACAAATAAGACATACAAAAAAATCTGTACACATTACTTCTCTGTTTATAGTTATAGCTAAGGGGACAACAGTAGAAGGTCTTTTTAAGCCTGGATTCCTGGAACGAATGTAGAGCTGGAATCCCTCCAAGGTGGGGAGATTTCTGAGGACACACTCTGGGAAAGGGGGTGGCCAGCTCATGAGATAAACACTAAATAGTCAGATAAGGGGTTGGAAAATCCATTTCTTCCTTTACAAGTCAGCGTCAAAGACTGTATGTGTCTCTTTTGGGAGATTAAAACCAAGTCGTTTAATACAGTTGCAGTAAGAACATTTTTCAGGAAGACAGACAAGAAATGATCTTCAATTCTTGATAAAATTGATAAAGATTTACTATCCTTGTTAAGATTCCCTTGCATTTAATTATTTTTGAAGTGTTTATGTTATAGCAATTGCTCTTGAACACCTGGTTCATTTTTGCTATGTGTAAATACTCAGCCCACAATTTCTTCAACTTTGAATTAATTAATTTTCCAGAAGAACTACTGATTTTATATCCAAAGCAATTAATGGGACAGTCTAGCTTGACAGCCTCTCAAACAAGATACTAAACATAAAAGTTGTGCTCCTTTCCCGACTGCTTGTCCTTGGGAGTATTTCCAGTGACTTCAATGGCTCCTGGATTTCCTTTGGTTTATGTTGCAAGTGCCAAACTCTAAAGCTAAAATAAATATCCAACTTAGATGGAAATGAAGGAAATAAGCCAGTAACCTCTTGGGTTGTTAAACGACAAAACCGTGAGTTATTCTGTGCCAACTGTTCTATTCAGTCTAACCCTTTGAAGTAATTATCTGATTTGATCTGCCTGGCTAATAGGTACATCCCGGATCCTGGGACTGGAGAACTACAACCATCTTCCAGATAAGACTGTATCTTCTGACAGAAGAGAATATAATGTTAAAACTAGGAAGGTAGCATCTTAACCATTAACAAAGTGGAGTGGGGAGGTGGGTATCTTCAGGCTCAGCATAAATATGCTGAATTCAAATCGTGTATGATGCCAGCCCTGGGGGACTGGCCCCACCAGGCTGCCAGAATGCAAGCCAATTAGACAGGAAGCACCAAGTTCAAAGGACTCTGCCAAGCATTAGGCACATCATTCCTGTAAAAATCAGTGGTGAACCAAATCTTCTACAGAGGATCCAACACCATTTTCATTTAACAAGTGGATATCCAGACTCTTACAAAATGAAGCCAACATTGACAAAATCTTGAGAGCCCAAGGACTCCCATTTAGTAAAGCAGCCCTCTTGCATTTGCACTATCATTTTTAATATGCAAGCCCTAGGATAGTCCATCTTGATCTGACAAAACAGCACTATTATGGACTGAATAAGGCGCAGGATGCAAAGATGAGAAAACACATCTCTTAATTACTTAAATCGGCATTGTTTTCAGCAGAATTGTAGAACTGAAAGACTTTCGTTTCCACACACCTTATAGTTTATCCCATTCAAGTTCTCCTTCAAGTCTTAAAAAGCCTTATATATATTTCACAGTTCAGTGCATATTCCTGCTTAAATGTATAAATGTAATACTTGGAAAATTAACAGTCTGTAACAAAAATAAGAAGCAATTAAATAAAACTGGAAAAATATTTTTTCTTTGCAACAAGCTCCATGGAGTATATTAACAATCTAGACTTTTATTTTAGAATAAATACATGCTAATGGCAAATAACAAGAAATCTGAGGTTTGTAATCTCTAGGCACCTTCTATACCTTGTGTTTCTTTTTTCCACAGGGAGATTCAGACACTCTGCAGTGTCATTCAGCTAAACAGGTTTTATGACCTTAAGTTTCCTGACAGTTATCCACTTTCAAACTCAGAGTCAAATTTAATGTATTTTTAATGTTTTTTTCCAGTATTAAATCTTTCAAAAATCCTACTCTCTGACACTGAGAAAACAGTGTTGCATATGAAAGCTATTAAAATCTAAAGAGATTAGAATAATATTTAGAAACTGCACATTCTCCAAACTGTGTTTTTCTTGTTAGCTGAGGTTTTTTTTTCCTAATTGCTGCTGCTCAGTTGTATAATTGGATGTGCCTGTAAGTCTTTTCAGTGTCTAAACCTACTGGACTTTTGGCCTAAATGCCAAATTGACAAATGCAGCAAAAAGTTCAACAAAACTAGGTATATGTTAAATAATTATCAATTTTACATTTGCTAATTTTTCCCCATTTTGTTTAATGTCCCCTCATTCTTGTGCTTTAACATATGGTATTTTAAAAGTCCTGAATTATCATTCATTATGTCTTTCCCCTTCCTATACTTAAGTTCTCCTAATGTTTCCTTCCTCCTTACAGGCAAAGTTTTTCTGTGGCACTAACCACTTGACACTGACACTCATTATTTCAAATCAAAGGAAAGGAAGAGAAGTACAATGACTGAAAACCATTTTGACACAAAACAAGAAAAAAATCAAAGTTGAAAAAATCAGCAGACTGAAGAAAGAATCATTAATACTTCTTGTAAAAAAACAGAACACAGGAAGAAGAGAGAAAGAAGATCAATGGTCAAAACACAAAAATAGCCATCAAACCCATAGTTTTCATTCCCCATGAAAATTTCCACAGAAAATAATAATTTCAGGAAAAAAAAATTTCGCTGTGTATTAGAGACAGACAGACAGACAGAGAAGGTAGAGATTTTTTAACAACCTCTGACCTCTGGTTGCTCCAATTTACACCTACCTTTCTACCCCACTTACAGCCCAAGTACAGTTCTGGAGAAAGAACTTAAGAAGACAAACTACAGGGTTCAAAACCAGCTACTATTACTTATTTTCATGGTGACATAACCTTCATGGAATTACTAGCTTGTTCTTGAAAATCTCAGCTTTCATATTAAAAAATTAGAACTAAGAAAGTTATTTTACTTTTCTAGTTTGGGGAAAATACTTGGTACAGGTTACCTGAAACATGCAACTGTAGGGGGGATGAGAGGGGTTCTGAGACCTTTCTCCACACCAAAGCCCTGGCTGGGAAGAGGCAAGAACATGCCCTCATTGTGACCAATTCCTTCACGTCAGTGGATCATTGGTGGATTTGGGGAAATTGGCATTGCCAGTGTCATAGGGAGAAAGAGTACCTTGCTAACTTGCTCTGTTTATCTGCGTAAGTTAGATACTCATTGATGATCACTGACAAATCCATAGTTATTTCTGTAGGAATAGATAATGGTGTTATTTCTACAGGAAAATTCATATCATTAACCATTCCACTGCTCCTGTCAGAAATGAGCAGTGGCACCATAAAACTGCACAACATTCTGAAATGGTCACCTCTCTTCAGTGTCACAAGTGGGTGACATTTAGAAGATAGCACCACCTCTCTGCTCACCCCCTCCAATCCCAAACCTTCACTGGGAAAAAGTAAATCCAAAGATTACAGCTGAATCCCATTCTAGCCCTCAGAAGGGCAGCCAAGCTCGATTGGCCAAAAGTTAAGCACAGTCAAGCTCTACATGCGTTGAACTGAACCACAAGCTAATGGCAAACCAGAGGGATAAGGCTAGTGTTTGGAAAAATATCACCCACCATTTATTTTGTTACAGAGATTGCTTCTTAATTATCTCATAATAGTTCAGCTAGGATTGTAAAACTAATCCCAACACATACGGTGTTTTTGCAATGGACACTACGCATCACTTCTACTGCCTTGCTGAGCAGACTCACCATTTCATTATAAACAATGCTAGTCTTGGATTTGGAATTCATCTGGAAAGGTTTCTTCCAGACCAAAATCCAACAAACAAAATAACCTCAGGAAAGACTAGATCAAATTCACTAGAGTTACCTACAAAGATCTAAATTATCACAACCTGTAGTAGCATAATGTTCCTGAGATGCTCATACTGGAGCACTGGCAGGGCAGTACCCTCCGCTTGCTGTTTGTATTTTCCACTGGCCCACAGCAGTTTTATAAAGCTTCCAGAATGTTTTCCTGTGGTATTGCAAACATGTCAAAAATGAAATGCTTTTTCATAGTCTGTTTTTCCAGAACACCAGTGATATTACTTGGAAATTTCCAAAATACATATTGGGGCTAGGGGGAGAGGGAGAGAACGAAGGGAATTCCAGGCTACTATTAGTTGAAATTCAAATATCTACAGAAAGGCCAGAGCCTGCCTCCCTTTAATATAAATGACAGATTCTGTGTACTTCAATTATCAACAGAACATCCAGTGTAGTTTCAGGTGAAATACTATTACTTTTTGTCACTTTTTTTAGCTATGTGTCTGCATTTCATGGTACTATGTTTTGAGAGATCTTTGAAACCTACAGAAAGCCCGAGGGAGTTAAGTTCAGGATAGACTTTTACATCACAAGTTTTTTGCTGTTTTAAGACTTTTAGAGATCATTCTAAATAAAATGGAACATATAGAAATGGAATGTGATTGGATAAGTATTTACAATGAAACTGAACAGAAATCCATGTTTTTAAATACATCTTTTATACAAACAGTGAAGTTTAGTTCAGTTTTTTTAAAGAAAGCTGAGGGAAGAGTTAGTCTAGCATAATATAGTATAAATAAGTTCTCAGCCCCAAGCTAAACAAATAAGTAGGGGACAGGATATATTGCTAGTCACAGCAAGCTAGGCCATTTTAATATGTAAATATGAAGTTTAAGACCAAATACAGTTTCTTAATGGTCTCTATTTATTCATTTCTAAAAAGTCCTTAAGATAATGTAAATCAGTAAATAATTTTTCAGGGAAAAATATGATCCTCTTAAAAAAGGAAACTGATCCTACAACCAAAGTAGTTTTATTCAAACTACTGGCCATTGTGTCATTTATCTTTTTCTTCCCAAAAGCCTAATCCCACAGACAACCAATTCCTAGTCAATGGCACTATTCACGGTCACAATTTGGTCGGTAAATGGTCGTGGAAACAGCTTTTTAACAAAAAACTCAAATCACTTTCTCCTAATTTTACTATAGTCTTGTAGCAAGGGTGAAAACTCTTGTCTTGACATTAGGTTTCAGTAAAGAAATGCTGAGACTTACACACAGAGAGTTAAAGTCCAAGCTAAAAAGGAGGTGCTCATAGTACATACATCCTCCAAGCCCTTGCCTCTCCCTGCACGACCCCCAAAACCCTCCTCGCCAGTTCTTCGTGTCTCCTTCCCATCTCGCACATCCCCAGGACCTACCTCCTCGACTACTATCCTATTTCTTCTTGTTCACTTCTATTCTCTCTACCAATTCATTGCCTCTTTCTCCTTGAGTATCTCTCTGTTTTCCACATTATTTTCAAACCATGAAGGAGAGATTTCTCCCTCTCTTTCACACTACCTGAACACCAGTATGGGAGCAATGAAGTACAAGAAAAATAGCCTCTCTAATCAGTTTTTGTGCCTGGCAACACAACACCCCAGAGCAGCAATTGCAGGGAAAATCTTGCTCAGACTTCAAGCCCTGGGCTGAAAGCACATGCTCTGGATCTGCAGAATGGTACACATGCCAACCAGGCATCATGGAAGAGCTGTGAGGAGCAAGGGCATGCTCATTTTACAGGCAGAGTCTCTAGCTAGCAAATTTTAACATATCTTTATCACACATGCAAACTAAGACATTTATCTCTTGGCTAAATGTAGGTAACCTTCCATAAGAACAGCAAAGGACATGCCTGAAACAAAGCACCTCCACCAAATTTCATATACTACATTCAAGGCACTACCTATCATATGTTCTTACCAAAGTGGCTGTAAAAAACATTGCAACATAATACATCATAATTAAACTTCAGCTGATTCTCTGAAACAGCTGGAACATTTTAGCTGAAATAGTCTCCAAACATTTTATTTTCTTTTTAAATGTGCTTTAGGCAGATGTTCAGAATCAAAACTTTTAGTCCCAGCTGACAAAACTGTCAAAATGATAAGCAACTGAAAGATGATCTTACAAGGACAAATTATTATGGAAGCTCACCTGTTGTTGGCTCTGCTTGCATTGCTTATAATCTCAGTGACTTCATATAGTTAGCATTTTGACCTCACTCACTCTCCAAGATCACCCGCCAACCATTCAGCTCCAATGCCTATCTCAGTTAATATGACCTATTTGTCAGAAGCAGTATAAATGAATCATTAAATAGGTCATTCAAAAATTATTAAATAAAATTGTTATAAAATTTTGAAAGTTTTTTTCCCCTTTATTTTATACTAATACCAGACTTTTTCCCAAAGATGTTATTCTGTCAAAACGCTGAGAAGGTACCTTAAAGACTTATAGTTAGCATGACTTTTAAATGCCTGGTCACATTTAAATTTCATTGACCTCAATGAAGTTTCAGCAGCTGACATAATCAAGGCCCCTGTAAGGACTCCAGGTTTGTGACACATGCCAGCAGTGTTAAGACAACAGCAGTCTACTGCTTAAAGACAGAGGCTTTTCTCCTCCTCTCTCCAAGGAATATAGAAAAGTTTGTGTGTCCACCAGAGAAGTAATCATACTGGGCCGGGGGTGGGGGGAGGACAAGAATAGTAACACTAAGAAAGAAGAGTAAGAACAGCAACAGAACTGAATTTGCAGGCCAGTTAAAAAAATATGAAGAAAGTCCTGTCCCATATCCTGTTGCAAAACATGATGAGGTTAACGTGGCTTTCGATATGAAAAAGCAAGAAAAAGGCAACATGAACATTTCAGTACAAGAGTAGGAGATCTTGAGAGACAGGGAGGAGCAAATGAGTGGAGTGTCTTTTATTCTGTGTTTATCACAATACCTACTCAAATAATTTAAATGAGAAAGGATTATAGACAGAGAAGACCTGTCCAAGCAGACCATATGACTGGTCGTACTAGAAGGACTCATTTATCTCCATTGGAAGAGGACAAGACCTTTATAATTCACTTGTGGCTTCATTGCCTGTGAATTATGAGTCTTGCCCCCTTCCTAGTGGGCACCAATCTGTTATCCCAACAGCCTGCTGTCGCTCTTATGCAACTTCTTTTCCTGCTTTATTGATATGTGCCAGACCATCTCTGTTCTCTCTTATCTGTACCTCACAAACACGAGCAAATGTGCTTTCCTCTGACATAAAATGAGGCTAGCTGGTAATATAAGGTATATTCAGCTGAAGTCCTTTGAGTATCTTTTGTATCCCTTTATATCCTTTAGAATTCAAGTACTAAATCATTTCTTGCAGCTGCAAAATCTTTCAATAGTGGGAAAAAAAGCAGTTTATGAAAAGGTAAAAGAACTTATATTAGTGAGTATGCAATCAATAGACATCATATACACAGAGAATTATTTGCAAGTTACTCTATCTTCAGAAATCACGCCACAAAAATTACTATACAAATATTTATTAATAATGCACTAATGCATTAAATGCGCTAATGCACTAATGCACTAGAATGCACTAATACACATGACAGAAGTTTGTGACTCTCTCAGAAATAGGGGGGCTACATGACTGGCTTTATGCCATAGTTTTCAGTACCATCCAGTCCATTCACAACAGGAGAGATGCACTAAGCAGTGGGCTCTCTTGACAGACTGGAAAGTCAGAGTTAAAGTTGATTATGAAATACATATGGCTAATGCTGATTTGCCAAAATTGTTATTAAAAATAGTAACTGTGCTGCTACATTTAAACTTAGAAGTTGTGTTTTTAATTTCATGTTTTTATTTGGTGGCATTTAGTTCACCAGTGGAGCTATTTTAGAAGTTTAAAAAGGCACTACAATCATAACTGAGTATTTGTAATGTTGCACTGTGTAACAGTATCTAGTCTCATGCACTGGAAGAGGGCAGAGTTAAGGATAGTTCAAGAACCATAATTATTTATTCTATGCTTGCAAATTAATGTCCTTTTTCAGGAAACCTTTCCTAAGCCAGTCTTAAAGGTAAACAAAATCACTGTACAGCCTGTTCAGAAGCAGCGCATCTTACCCATTCAAAGCTGCAGGGGACATTTTAGTTACTTAGGCTAAATTTGGTTGCATGAGCTGAAACTTGAACTGAGTGTAGACTGGGCTACATAGCATGTCGATTATATTTCTCCTGTTGAGCTGCAGGTTGTATAACTTCAATTAATATCTTCTCTAGCTTCTCTTCTCCCCTGCCTATCCAGACCCATTTACCTGAAGTATCATTTATTCTAGTTAGCTCCACCTGCCCACCTGTAAGGAGTAATTGAATCCAAGGGGAGAGAGGCAAAAAAAAACTTGCCTGAAAATATGAAATAAAAATAGAAAGCAAAAAAAAAAATTCTTTTTTTAAAAAAAGAACAAGAAAAACAGAGGTTTAATTTTGCATATTATTGGAGGAGGACTTGAGTTCATGGGATATACTTAGGCCATGATAGCTTCATGCAACTGCAGTTTCAGACATATCACATTTTCTTTGAATTTTAGCTTAGTTATTTAAAAGTGTGGAGGTGTTGTTCTCAGAGATAAGGGGAGAAAAAAAAGCTATACCACTCAGTTTCCCTTCCATGACAGAATTGTTTCCCACCGCATTGTTTAGTATTAAAAAGGAAAAAAAAAAACTCAAGTAGATGTGATGTGTTAACATCTAAGGTAAGGGAAAATACCTTTGAAACTAATTAAACCTTTCTGGTTAATGAGGTTCTCTGGCATGTCAGAAGATATAGTTCAGCACAACTCGTTCACTTTCTCTTCTGATCACTTAATGATAGCTCAGAGCAAAATGCCTTGAAAAGAATGTTACTTCTGTAAAACTGAGGAGTTGAACACTAAGCTAGTAAGAGAGAGGGAGAGATAAAGGAAAAGTGCAGTCTCCCAGCTATTAATATTACATTGGACAGGGGCAATAAATAATTGACAGTTGTCATCTAGCAGTTTCTTGGTTATTCATGGGCTTAGAGTTAGTCCTTTATATCAGTGCCATCTAATCTTGTTACATCACTTGCACTTCTCAACTCCAACATTAATATGTCTGCCAGTTACGTGTGATACACACTGCTTTTCAGAGATATCACAGACTGCCGATCTGCACCAGTCAAGAGCAGAGTAATTGTCACTGGCAGACGAAATATTACCGTCAGACTGAACAGTGTAAATAATACAAAAAATATCCTCCAACACTGCACAGAGAAATCTCCATAATTAGGGAGAGATCTCTTCAATCACACCCACTGTGCATCACTCCTGAATTAGAACAGCAATAGACTAAATGGAAGGGTTCTATTCAATCATACTGAGCACCTGCACTCTTTTGATTATATATCATGCAGCTATCGAGCAGGTGTGTGGGTTACAGTGAAGAGAAATGGAAGATTACAAGTAAGTAGTTTAGATTTTGCTTCTGTTTCTAGTTTTAAACACCTGTAGAGAAGGCATAGCAATTCAGCAGAAGATACAGACATTCAGTAATAAAACAAGCCTAAAACCACTTAAATTGCTGTTTCTAATTGCAAGCCAATAACCTGAGGATACAGTGAACTGTCTGAGAAACTCATCAAGAGGAAGAGCTGTAAGTAAGAGTGTAGTTTAAGACAGATTGTAGGATGAGAGGAAGTCTGTATTATATTTAGGCACAAAATGGCTACACTGGATGTCGGTCAAGTTTACATATAACTCAGCTAACAAATGAACGCTAAAGCACATTTACTGGTAAACACCATCTATATTTCCTTACCACTAGCACAAGTAAATCTGCATCTGTGTGCAATGAGCCTTAACCTAAATTCTGACCAAACAGGCAATGTCAGGTTTGCTCCTAACCTGAGACAGTGCTGATTCCCATCACTGTGAAAAGAGCCAAGAAGGGAAAAGGGAGAGAGATACTGATTTATTCATTGCTGAAGGGGAAAAACAGGATCAGAAGAACCCACCTGCAGCTCAGCGAGACACGTGGGCCAATCCAGCTTTTGGGTGAGGAGGCAGCATGGTTGGGGAGAATGAACTGAATGTAAGAAAATGTATGGATTGCAGGAGCACAGAAAGAAGTGGAGAAAAGGGAACAGAAGATGGGAGAAAATGGACAGAACTTGCTGGGAAAGGAAGTGGCATATTATCTCTTTCCAGAAGTGCTCAGCACCAAAGAAGTGTTTCCACTTCAGTGATTTCCTCCACTACTACGGAAATCAGACTATGATCTTCCCTGGACTCTAGAAGGTCTGACTTCTTCCTCTCTCTCTCTTTCTCTCATCTGGGGCTCACTGAATACTGTTCACAGAAGCCCTAATCAGAAACGACATGTGCCTAAAAAATTTTATTTCAAGTTCCTAAGAACCTAATTAACTTTAAACACATGCTAAAATGTTGCTGGCTGCCAAAATATTAAACAACATATGCGTTCTCCTGAGTGGAAATGGATGTGATCATGCAAAGCTGGCAACTGTTTCACTGGGGCTGGACTAAACTGGTCTTAATCATTACCAGAGATTGGTAATGGCCTGTAAGGCCATCTTAACCTGGGAAACAGTGGCTGAATTTGGCCGTTTAACTTACAGTTGAGATGTGAATTGAGGAGCAATTTTGCAAATATATTTATAAAACAATGACAGTTGTATCTATTTTAGTGATGGCTTTGTATGCTGGGACTGCCAGAGAGGTGAAGGAACAAATCAGTCCTACAACATACCTCTGTGAGATACAACATGCATCTTGGGTAAGAAAGTTTTCTGAAAACGCATCCAGCGTTGACCTCTCCATGCTCCCACTGAAACCAAAGGAAGCTTTAGCACTGACTATGCAGATGTGTGCTGTTTCTAGAGAGAAAAATAAGTGCACCAGAAAAAGATATCTATTTAGTAATTTTTTGCAGACTGTGATAGCAAGAATGAACCACAAGTGCTTTCACTTCACTCAGGCCCAGAAACATATATCATATATGAAGACAATGCCCAGCTGTAACATCAGTGAAATCCTGTAAAAAACCTTCCATAGGAGTCATGTAAAGAAAACCAACAAACAAAAAATACCCCAAACTGTCAGACAAAGCAAAGTTAATTAATGAAGAGGATTGTATGGAGTATCTGGCATAAAAATAGGAATTGGATCTGATCATCTTAAAGTCCTTCCTGTTCTAGTTCCTGTTTCCTAAACAGTCCTTTGATACAATATTTTACTGTGGGCTGTCAAAGGCCGAGGCTGGTGGGCAGAGGCAGGCAGACAGACCCAGCCCTGAGCTCAGTGGGAGGCTGAGCAGGTGTGCAGCTAGGGTTGTGCTCTCTGCTCCTCATGCAGTGGGGAAAATGTGGCAAAGAAACTTATTGCCACTTGCTAAGTTTGCACTCCCATAAATGAATTTGACATACTGCCAAATGTACCATATATATACTCATGGACAAGGATTAGATATCTGCTTTCTAATAATTGGTAGCCCTTATATACCATTTTCAAGCCAGGACATGAAGATTTAACAAAGAGAATAAGACTGAATCCCTGTTTGATTTTGGAAAAATCTTCCTTTAATATCCACATGTGTTTACTTGGCCTTTCTCCTATTTTTCTGTTCTGTTTTCTGGCTAAACAATAGTTTGTATATACAAAGGCTTTTTTGCTGAACTATCGCAACTGCTCACTTTCTAAAATTATTTTTAGAGCTCTGGAGCTTCTTGCGTGATGGTATACTATACTGATACAGTCCATGATAACACCCTGTAATCATATACCAGGCCAGCTGTATCCTATGATCTGTAAAGATGTCTTGGGGATACAACTATTGTGCTAAATGCAGATACTCTATTAAAATAAAAACTAGGGTACAGATTTAAACCTAAAATACTCAGGAGTTTCTGAATTTATGGTCCTTTATTACCCATAATTATTGGCCACATTATCTGCAAATGGCTACACTTCTTTTTTTCCCCTCAAAATAACATTACTGATTTGGTTTTTCCCCCTCTATGTTGCTACTACTTCAAGTGAAAATCATGAAATCTTTTTAATATCAACCTTTAGAAGACATGACATAGTGAGGAAAGTATGATAACATAATTTTCCAAAGACAAATAGATCCTAAGGTAAATATAAATTTGGACTTGTAGTATTCTGTGGAGACAGGGAGTACATAAACAGGCAGTGCTATGCTTTTTGTTCCATAACTGGCAAAAACTAAACACAAAAGAGCAGTGTGAATTGTAGCAAATCCTTCAAATATCAGGTAAATTGCAGTAAGTGCCTTTGCCAGTGACTGTTTTTTCATATTTCAGTGCACATAATATTTCATATATTTCACATATTTCAGTGCACATGGCAGGGTGTTCCTTTGCTGGTTTGCACTAACCTTCTTGGTAAGCTGTGAACGACAAGCTCATGAAGCAGGTATGATTATGGTATCGTCTTCCTTCAATCATGTGGTAATTCTGGGGCTCTTCCTCTGGGACTACATATCAATGCCAAATTTGTTCACAAATGGCCAATTATTAGGCATTTCACACCTGTCTTATGTTTGTCACAGAAAACCTGCTTTTGTGCAGGACCCACTGGAGTTTCTTCAAAAAGGAAACACTACAGACTTGCTAACCTGACACAGTACAGCCATGACTTTCGCCCAATACGATTAAATAGCTTGTGCTCTGCATGTTTATCCTCCTGGAAATGTTCTGTAGGCCTTCAACAAAAATAATGATCATATACAAGACTTTTAATATAAAAGTCTTTTTGTTGATATCACTGATAGTGTAAGGTGAGTGCAACAGCTTTAAAAGAAAAAGAGGCACAAAACCATGGTATTTTCTGTTTAATTCTAAAGGTATTTAAAATAATTGCCAGACAACTTGAGTGGAGTTATCCTAACCCAGTTTATAGGACTTTTAAGCCAGACAGTTGATAATAGGTTAGTAACAGGCACTTCTGCTTTGATATTCATTTCACAGATGTCAGCTTTGTATATTGACATACAACCCTTACATTTAATTAGTCTTTAAAAACTTTATATATTTTTACAGGCATATCCCATTGGAAGATGATTTGAGTCTAGATTTACAGAATTAGAAAGGGGCATAAGGAGGCAGTAATCCCTTCATATCTTCACCAGTGCGCAACACCACGTGAGGTGTCAAGAGACCATTGCGTCCTCCAGGCCTCCCCGATGCTTCGTCTGCCTCGTTCCAAAGACATGTTAAAATTGTTAATTGCAATTCAGGCAGATGCTGCTGTTTGCTAGGTGTAATTTTGGGAATGCTTCAGGAACCAGCAATCAGTCACTACATTGTTATAGTGAATCCTACACATATTTTACCATCATCTGCTTTAACCATATCACCACAAAGCTGTGACTTGCCACTACAATAAAGATGAATGCCACTCTTTAGTGCATATTTCAAAATAAATGGTTTATATTAACTGATGTACAAAACCCCTCTCTCTCTGATTACTTTTAATTTGTACATTCATAATGCCACGGATTACTAATAACAGTTATCAATCATTTTTCCCTGAAACAATTTGACACTAAGTACTAGAGATCACAGTTAGTTATAATGAAAACACCGCGTGCAGATAGCATACAAACACAATTGCATTTCCCCCTTGGGATTTAATAAAAAATACTCACAGCTCTCGCACCATCTCATTTCCCCAAAATGGAGTGAAACCACCTTTGAGCACAGACACAAGAAGCCATTGGTGTCCCTTAATGAATCCCTGCCAGCCAGCTGTCCCACTGCCTTCTGCTTGTCCACTTATGCCGATACGTTTAACTAACATCTCATGCCACACACCCTAAAGGCAAATAATTCTACAGACCTCCATATACATTATTTCAATTCAGACAGAAAAGCCACAAATGCTTTTATATTAGTAATTGCAGTATAATTAAAAGAGAAAGTTGGGTACTATGACTCTGCCAACAGATTCAGCGCAAAGGATAAGATTTCTGTGAAACCTTGAGTACCAAGACATACCAAGCTACAAATCAGCATCACCTTTATTTGGCTGATGCGCCACCAAAATCCTTTGAGTGACAGACTCAGAAAGGCTGCCTGAAATTTGTCACTGAATAAAACACGGCACAGAAAAACGTAGCAGCTCTGAGGAGCTGCAGGAGAAGCAAATGAACATCCCAACACCTGGAACAGCCACAGTCAAAGCGACACGTGGGGCACTGCATTTTTAGAGCTGAATTGTGTTAAAATTGATTGTTGTTTCCTTTTTTTTGCTATTTTTTCCTTCCCTTAGTGACCCTGCCCCTTTTGCAAAAATCACAGCTGTTGTTACTTCTTAAAGCAGGCGGAGGCTGCTTCAAAGTGAAAACTGAAAAGAAAATACTGTGTGGCCCTGAAGTAAAAATTCATAGCCTGGACTTCAGAGAATGCAGTCATTTTGGCCCTCCCGCTCCAGGCACTGGCCTGGGGCATCTTTATTTTCACAGCCTGAAAGGAAAGACAGACAGGCAAGACAGATTCTCTCCCTTCCCCCTTTATACCTCCTTCAGGGAGCAAGTCCAGACTGGAGGAGAAACAGGACACACTTCCTCAAGGAAAACACTGAAGAAAACAGCAGCAAAGTCGGATGTCTCAACTCCTTGCCTTGCACAAAAAATATCATTCATTAGTTAGCAGTTATGCATTCTCTTTGATGGACTAATGATGTAAGCGAGCCAGCAGACTACAGCACAGCTTAAAACTAATAACAGCGGGAATATTTATTGGGTTAATCAGGTCAAAGCTGCTTGCCACCCAGAACTTCATTAAATGTCATCTTTGCCATTAAAAACAAATCCTAACTTGACTGGAGGGAGTGAGGAGATGTCTCCAGCATGGGGAGACACAGCAACCTACTTTGTGTGTTGACTTTCTGTGTATGAGATATATAGTCAGCATTTCTAATGAATCTGCTTGGAGCAGCTAGAATATTATGATTTATAGCACCTTCCCACTCTCTATCATAGCATTTTATTAGATGGATGGGAAGCCAGTAGTAATGAGATTAGGAATGAGAAAACATCCATCAAGCTTGGCTACATCTTCTCAGGAAAGACAACATTCTATCTCGTATGTCACAGGCAGTGATCTAGGTCACGATGGTATAAAATGCGTGATTAAAACCAAGCATTTGACACTAGATAATAGGCATGTAGTTAAAAAATAGCTCTAGTGTTCCCAACTTTTAATTAAACCCAACTCATAAATATGCACTGTGGTAAATATACTGCAGAATGGGTCTTGTTTATATTCCACCACATAACAATTAACTCCAGAATGAACCCTTTATTTCACTACATGGTGTTATTAGGCAAGAGACAGTCTAAAATACAAATGTTAAGCCAGTGATGTTAGGCAGGCACACAATGATCCTATCCACTTCAATTGCTTGCTCTCCTTCTCACACTTGCCACCGCAGTTATCAATCTAAAATAAAGCACCTTTAATCATTTTCAGCAATCTTTCAAGGCACCTTTGATTGCCTCAGTAATAACAGGGAGAGAGGGGGCCTCTTAAATATGGAAGAGTAGTGCCTTGTAAATCTATTCGTCTAACAGGTTTATTCTTTTCCATGTGGCTCATTTACAGAAGATTTTTTTGTGTGGCTTTGAATAATGTAAAGCTGACAAATTTGTGTACAGAAGCCACATACAGCATACAGGCTCTGGTTCAGCAGGATATTTAACCGTGTGCCTGACTTAAGCGCTTGAGTCGTCTGAGGTGAACAAGCACTTACCGATCAATTACCAATTCAACAATTGATCAATAAAGGAATAATCCAGGTCCCTCACAGCTTCAGGAGGTAACATGCCCACATCCAAAGCTAAAGGCATTCAGGTCAAGTTCCCTAGGAGAGTGAAATGTTGAAGTTGTGAAGTCGACGGGAGGTTTTCCTTGCTAGGCTCAGATTCAGTGCCACACATAGAGGGGAAGCCAAAAACAGGGCAAGCTGGAGAGCAATGCAGTGGCTCAAGGTTTCATTTAGTGGTAAAGCAAGGTCCTCTGCTCTGCTTGTTGTATGTCCAGGTGGAAGTTAAAGATCCAAGGATATTCATTTCTACTTACAAGGGGAAAATGCAAAAGAGAAGCATTTCTCCATTGACACATATAGCACCCATCATCCCTCAAAGTTTCTGTCTTCAGAGAGATTATTCTCTCCCTCTCTCTCTTTTTTTTTTAATGCCTTTAAATGGCTTGTTTTAAAAGGGCAACATTTAGATGGGAAAAAGTAGAAAACAGCCTCTTTACAGCCTACTCAGACGAAGCCACCCCTACAGCAGTTCTCATTGGTGTTGTCACTGAATCATGAAAAAACAACAAAAAGACAAACTAGCAGCAGACACTCTTGCTGCTGCCAGGTACCAGTTGCAAGTCTCCCATACAATTACTTTTCAAGACATATTTGAAATTATAGTAATAACTGTAACTGATAACTGATCCACGAAATGAGGTACAGCAATATCTACTTAATTGTGAGCAAGAAACAGCCACTGGTCTGATGGATATGCTACAGTGAGAGAGTTCTCTGGCCTAGTCTCTTCAGTATTTTCCATTGTAAATGAGATTATGTTTATCACGTCAGACCCATAGAGCTATCAAGAACTGTGCAAAAAATATTCACATGGGTGTTGAGACAAAAGGAAGTCTATAGGAGGAAAAGAAATGCACAAAAATTGCATTTTGATTTTTTTCTAGAAACACACCAAATGTTCCATTTTTAAAGTTTCGCAGGCAGAAAAAGTGATATTTTATAATGGTGACACATCTTGGTAAACAGGGTGAATTTTCCAGTGAAGCTGAATCATGGAATCTTATAATTTGCCTGGAAGACTTGAAAATTTGTGATTTCTGCTGTAAAATGCTATTTTTTCCCTCTAGGGAGACCTTTGAAGTGTTTGATAGGGGCCTCCTGAGAGCTGAATATTCATGTGATTCTTCTTCTGTTTCCACCTGCTACAATGAAAGATAACTATAAATATACAAAATACATTCCAAAGCCAACTTTTGCATATAATCAACAACCATACTTGTTGCCGAATTTTTTTCTAGGCAGAGGGACAGGAAATGCCCTTCTAATTTTCACAGAAAAGGCGGCTGGATCCATAATAAAAGGATCTTTCAAAGAAATCTGTTAAATTGTTTCAGAATATCAGAGACAATTTCTATATAACCAGTTGTACCAGCTGCAGAGTAGTATCTTTGCTCATGATTCTGAGTAGGCAGAGTACATGCAGAGCTTCATCCTGACCAATAAGCCTAAAAAATACATTAAAATTCACTGACCTAACTCAGTCAACTACTAGTGGTCTGCCAGTGCAAAATCCAAAAATAATCTATTCCAGTATCATGCATTGAAGCGATTTTGTTCTATCTTTTATTTCCTGTGACCATTTTATATTTATTAAAAACTTTAAAACATTTCAATAATTTCAACAAATTATTGAAATCTTATTGAATGGAAATGGTAGCATTAGCAACCAAGTTCCCTTTGTGATGTATCATAGTGAAATATATCTTTATGATACATTTAACAGCTTCCTGTTTGTACTGGATTTTAATAACAGGACTAATTTGCCTCAACAGAAGAGACAAACTTTGTTGCTAATAAAAGGTGGGCTGTGGTGCCATACCACACCGGTGCTATATGAAAGTGCTTCTGACTTTGGTATAAGACCAAAACAGTTTCTTAAATGAAACAACTACTGTACAAATAGACCACGGGCTGCCTACTTGCAGTCATCATAATCCTTGCAGAAGGAGATTTATTATGCTGGATTTTATTATGCATCTGTTTTCCAGAGGAATAAATTACATGCTTCTGTTACTGTGTTAATATTGCAGGCAACCATGGCTGCTGTTGTACACTCCCTTGGAAATATCTTTTATACAGTGTCAGTTAAGCAGAAGGTGGGAATGTTGGCAAGAGTATTTCAGCATTGCAGCTAAAGGTCAATACGACTACCAACCGTCCAGCATTTATCTAGTAATGGATTGTGTAGTCAGCACTGGTTTTGAGCCCAGCTTCTGCTAAGGGAGTTGAATATACAGTCTTCTGAACGAGAGCAGGTGCTATCAAAGGAGCCGTCCTAGTATTTAGGAGATAGCTTAAAATAGTTATAAAGCATGTCCGTGACCTCATCTTACCTAGCTAGCTTTTGTACACTTTTTTTTTCTTTTTCTGAGTAGTGTTAATGCTTCAACATTGAACTAGTACAAGTCATATATTGAAACTTTGTCATTAACACTATACACAGACACCAGCAATAGCTTCTCCCCTCCCTCCCCTTTTTACAGATGGCAAGAATTCATAACACTGACCAAAAAATACAGCAGGTCAGGTAGCTCAGGTGTCTTTTAGCATCCAATGATGAAAGTTTATCTTCATTTTAAGGTTATTCAGAAGGCAACTGGCAATTTCATTTCTCTCCTATATTTACTGCTTCTTAGTGTTTAAATCTTCACTTATTGCCATCTTCACTTATTCTTTGCTTCTTCACTTATTCTTCACTTATTGCCTTCAAGTCACTACTCAGACTTGATTGCAGACTAAACTTTATTAATGCCTAGAAAGGGTCTGAATGAATAAGGCAAGGTCTGGGATCATCTTTAATTTAAGGCTAAAAACTGATGTTGAATGCAGAGACGCTTTAGCCTTTCTAAGGGAACATGTCAGTAGATATTAAATTGCCTTCTTATATACCAACAGAGACACTCTTACCCTGTAACATTCGTAGTCATGGCCATCACCAAGAAAAACAAACCAATCCCAAGGTTATTCCAGGAATAAATTTGAGCAGCTACAAGGCCTCACAAACATTGCACACAGCTCAGCAAAGAAGCTGTTGGCCCTTCAGAGACCGAGGTGCAAGCTCGTGTGTCTCACCCCACTACTGTTACTCATACCTAGCCTCCGCTCCTGCCACGCTCTGCACATTCCAACTATCCTTGCTCCTCACCTAGATTTCCCTGCCATCCAGCACTTGCAAAACTAACACTAACTTCCCCTTCCAAATTCTTCACAGGCTGCAAGAAAGGGGAGAGACCTTTCTCTCCATCAGCCAAAGGCATAGATGAGGAGAATTCGTCCTTTGAACTCATCTGTTTTGAAAGTCACCTTCCCACATTAATGCTGTTTTCCAATCCATGCAGAGCTACATAGTTTTTCAAGAGAAAAACACATTTCTTCGCTATTTAATTTTATTCTTAATTGGGCTGAAAACAAATCTTTCAACTTCTCCCACAAACAAGGCAAAAGGAATCATTTTATACTTGCTTATTTTCTTGAATCTGCTCAGTGACAACAACATTCCTCCTCATTTAATCATTACTAACAGAAGGGCATCAGTTTTCCTCAGGAGATGTTGAGACTTTGAGGGTAGGATATCCCAGAGCAAGTCTGTCATATGACAGGTCTGGCCAGAAACCATAGGCGTTCCTGCTTCCAGGGACCGGATGTCTCCTCTGGATCCCCAAATACTGCTGTGTTAGAAAACTTTCAAGCAGCTCTGATGATTACCCTTACTCTTAGCGCACACATTACATGATGTGGCATTTATTCTAACTTTCTGCAAATAAGCTGTTTAAGGAAAGAGATAGAGCTCCTGTCAAGCACACTTATGGTTTGGACTTAGATCTTATCCAAGATAATAATTTTATGGCTGCCTATCTCCACCCACATACTCTTCACTGAGCTCTTCAAATTGTGAAGCATGAAGTATCCAAGCAGGGAGGAAAATGAAATTTTCTAGTTATTCACAACAGGGAAGTTTATGCTTCTTTGGCACACGTCAACACCAGGGCAGCCTGCAAAAGCAGTGCATGAGAGCTCTTTAGCTTACACAAAGCATCGTATGTGCCAAGAGGTTCCCAGTACATAAGCAGAAGGAGCTGTGCTCCTAAAGAGCATTGCACATGTATCCTTGATTGCATATCTTCTCTGACTGGGCACCTCTCACCTCTGTCTCTTTGAGATCACTAAAAGCAGCAACTGAGTGCAATTACCAAGGCTTTGGTCAGCCTGTGACTGGCAGCAAAAAGAGGAGAGAGGACGCAACAGTTCACTACTTGTTAATACAATATTGAAAACTGTCACCAAAACACAGATTTTTAACAGGTTCCTTATATATCTTAAGCAATATGTCCTATCTTAAGCAATAAACAGGCTTTTATAGAACTCTATTTTCATGCCGCAACATATGAGTTCATATCTACAGACACAGTACATTACTGAATGCCTAATAACACTTGGACAACTGGTTACCTGTAAAAGCACTTTGCGATGGAGAGCAGAGCAGCTCTGAGCCTGGCACCAGCAGGCCCAGCTTTGCACAGCGTGATGCTCTTCATTAGGCACAGAGACAGATCATCATTAGTATGAGGCAGGTATAAAAGGAATATGTAAAATTTTCTGTCTGTACTTGGTCTGATCACAACAAAACCATCAACCAATCTCTGTCACAAGGAGTAGGTATTTTGGTTTTAAAATTTGCAGAAGCTGAGTCTTACTCAGACCCGAAAGAGAGAGCTGAGGGGCAACTTCTCCACCCTGCAGACTATGATAAAACCTTCTGGATATCTCCAATGAGTCCCCTGAAAACTCAGAGTGCAATCTTGCAATCTATAAACTCTGAGAGTCCCAAAGACCAAGATTAAACACTTTAACTTCTCTCTCCAAAAACCTGCTATCTTGATAGTGCATTAAGATCAACAAGGGGGAGAAGGGAGTCCTGTATTTGTGCAGATAAAGATAAGAGAAAAATAGCAGATCTAAGGGGCATTTTCATCTGCAAGCCCTAAGAATATTTCAAGAAGAGTACCTTCTTTTTACAGAGGATGATATCACTACAATATGAGCAGTTTTTGTTTCCATTACAATTTTTTGGCAAGAAACACTATGTAAGAGAGAGGGCAGCATCTTCCTTGCTAGAAAACCAGGCTTCTGTAAGTGTCACTTTCCTAACAAGAGTCCCCTCTGTGCCACTGTGTTTACTTTCTTTGCAGAGAAAACCTAAACAGTGAGAACACTGGTGCATAAGCCCTTCAACTATTGAGATATTGAATTCTGATCTTTAATAAACCAACAGTGATTTACTTCGCTGCTTCTGTTTGCTTAGTTAAGCTCTGCTGGCATAGGAAAAGGCACACATAATTTAATCAGATTGCTTTTTTCATTTGATTTTTATTAATGCAGCAAGCAGGCATTGAGCTCTGTGAATTCTCTCCATTCTCACCAGCAGAATACCCCTTCCTCCCTCAGAATGGAAGTTTGAAACAACAGCAAAAAATAGCAATAAAATACAGGAGCTAAGATCACACAGATGATGTGAGGTCTGCTTCAAGGGGACAAGTTCTCCTCTTTCAATCTCGCATTAAAAACGTGCTTTGTGGACTAGAGAATGCCACATTTAAAGAGAGCGCTGGAATTGTTCGCATTTCAGTGGGGGCTGTGATAAACATGCCATTCTCTTCTTCTCGACTAGAAAAATCCCACCACTGTGGGATTGCTGGACATCTATCCAGCTGTCTCATGCCATTCAGCACGCAGCACAGCCTGCTGTTCCTAGCATTCTCCTCCCATCTAGATAAATGCAGTACTGTTCAGCTGTCACAACTGGAGACCTACAGGTTTTCTTACTCTTTGTGTTTTGCAGTTCGCAGCAACATTTTGCCAAGTCTCTCCCATTTATTTCAGGGTCAAGCCTTCAAAAAGGCACACACACTCATTTCGCTGTACAGAGCTGTCATGATGATTTTAACAAACAACTTTAAAATAAAGTTGAGCATCTTGTGAGGATAATTCCACACTGTGCCCATCCACAAGCTCCTTAGACATCTGCACTTTGTGTAGAGGGGAGCTGATGAGAATCTTGGAGACTGTGTTGCCCAAACCGTTTCCATTTACCTGTTTTCCCACTGGCCCAAACTGTTTATCCTACTGTGTTATATCACGTCTATTGCATTTCACTGCATTCCATTTTGTAATGCCAAAGACTGAATGGACACACACATAAGTGTCATGGACATACATATAACATAATTTAAAATGTCTTAGCCTCTCTGGAGTGTCTGCATAATTGTATTTTCATTTACTGTGGTACAGTGTCCGCCTTCATACAGGGATAAGCAGCCTCTCCACATTTTCATTTATCATCAAAAGAACACACAAAGCGCTGACGATAACTGTAAAAATTATACTTCCTCAGCGATGGCAGATCTTCCCCCTGGTGATAAACCTCACAGGATGGGGTAGGGAAAGAAGAGGAAGTGATAGCGCTTTTTCTTGGCATGGATTTTCCTTTATTGGAAGAAATTTTTAGAAAGGGCATTATCCTCTGGACACCGGGGACTCCTTTACAAACAAAACAAGGACCTTTCTTGCAGTCCAGTTTCCATCTCATAGCTCCTAAACCTGTGCAGAAAGAAATATAGCTTCAGTATATTCCCTACTGTATTTAACTCAATGAGAGTTAAGACTGAGTTAGTTTCTGCTAGAATTGCCAGATGACACATTTCTAAGTCTCTCTTAAAGGTTTTTGACATCAGCCATGCGTATACTTTGTCCTTAACTCTATATAGATACTTGTATTGCTGGTCTCTTTTTTCACATTGACCTCTGCTCACTTTTCTATCTATAATTATTCTATTTAAAAGTCTCTCCATACTCATGACATCTAAATTGATGGGGCTCGTATCAGGTCTGCTTTCGCTGAAGTCAGCGAGAGTTTTATTACCTATTTCCCTGAGCAAGAATATTTACAGAAACGTTCCACCCTGGTCTATCATAATGATCATCTCCTAAGTACAAGCAGACAAGACAAATACAGGGGAAAATATATATATATTCAAAGCTGCAGAAACYGCCAATTTTTTTTCCCCACAATTTTCAAACTTAGCAGCAAAAGAAAGATGCACTTAATGAATAATAGCCCACTATTCAGAAATGTGAAGCACTGTAAGTCCCACAAAATCCTTAAAACTAGCCTGGTTCCAGATGACATTTTAAACTAGTTTTCAGTCACAATGCTTAATTTTTCCTGAAGCGTGAAATCACCTTTAAAGCTTGCTAAGTTATTGCACAACATATCATCCAAGAAATTTTTTCATTCAAAAAATTAATATTCCCTCAATATTACAGAACTATTACAAACAACAAGCTTTCAGCATTCCAGCATTATAGAGATAATGCCCAGAATATACAAGGGCATACTATATACTTTTACTATAAATCACAAAGTGCAAGATGCTCCTGTGTTCTAAGCCAAACACATTATTTTCATAGACAAAGCTTCAATATCTATCAATCATTTTAAATGACCATTTAAAAAAACAAAAATCTTATTTTCTTAAAGTGTCCTGAAAGAAATGACTAAAACAGGAATGCAAGGACATTCACAATGAAGAGAAGTACTGAACTTCATTATTCTCAATTCCCTGAATTGCAGCACATATCTAATGTGCAGTAGCATTCTTCTACACCACTTCTGAAATACCTAGCCATGTGCAGACAGCTGTAGTGAAAATGGAATATTAGGCTGATTTTCATTTCAAAGCTGCAATTTCTTGAGTTTCTACCTACGTAAGTAGCAGCTGGATTCTGTTAAATCACTGGTTTTTATAGCTGAATTTCACATGAACCCAGCAACAAAAGAAAGACAAACTTACAAAAGCAACTTTTATGGAAGACTGTACAGTGAATAGGACTCCAGAAATACTCAGTCCATGTTATAATATACCATCAAATGCAAAAAAAAAAAAAAAAAAACCTTTAAAGCATTCTAGCTTTATATTTTATTTTATTGCTTTGTTTGGGTTGCCACAAAGCCATAAACAGAAAAGCAAATGGTTTCCTCAAAACATTCATAGGAACTTGTTCCTTTTACAAAGTAAGCCTGTCATAAAACTCAAATGTCATCTGTCTTAGCAAACAGACTGTCACCCCCTTCTGGCAAACGGCTGGGTCTTTGGTCTGCCTGCCTGCCTGCCTACCTGCCTAATGGGACTCTGTGGTATTGCTACAACGATGGGACATTCATATTCAAAAGTTTGTCTCCAAGGATCCTCCCTCCCATCTATAGTCAAAACATTCACTGCTCCCCCATATGACAAAACATATTCCTAACCATAAATATTCCAAACTAGTGTTTTCTGGCTGACGTTCTGAACAGCGTCATGTGAAGCCTACAGTCACTCTGCATTGATGTGAGGCAAGCTTGAGATCTTCGCAGCACGCAGGCAATACTGGAAGAAACTTACCAGACAAGTTTGGCCATGAAACAAAGATACACAAAACACTTCTCGTGCAACTCCTTTTACTCTTACTGCATCTAGAAATGACCTTCGCATGAGTTTATGGACAGGCTTTCAAACATCCACATTTGCCTCCAGAAGAGTATATTATAGTCTGCAGGTTTTGCTTATTTTTTACATTAGAAGGGAGAGGAACATGATGCATAACTATTTGTAGAAAGGTCTAGACTACAGTATTTTTTTAAAATAAAGTGTCTCACAACATTTCCAAATAGTTCAGTATTCCTAACTAAGTCTTTTCAAAGACTTGTGCAGATATCCCCATTTAGGATTCCACCTTGGGGGCCAAGGGCAGAAAATGAAGCATTAGAGCAAATACATTGTCAGTCTTTGTGATTTATGGCTATGTTCAAAGAATTCATATTTTCCCAATAATTTTGATATGATTTTGTAAATGATTCTCTGCATTTGTTTTAAACACAGATCAAAAGCTATCTGGTAAACTCAGTCTATTTTAATCATAAAAAACTATGCTGCATAGTTAGATTCTCTCTCTAATCCTCCATTCCCTATGCTGCATCCCTATGCACTCTCTCAGTCTGCAGTTCTGAGGCATAATCCCATACAAGCACAGTCATTAACTTCAGTGGTAAACCTGCCTGGGGAGGGCAAACAGGATTAGATGGCTGCAATTTAACAAAAATTTAGTGAATATGTCACTTTAAAGCACACTACGTTTTGACATGAATATTTGCTTGCAATCTAAATGTATTACTTATTACAGTGGTAATTACTTATGGAGCAAAATACAGAGTTATCCTGCAAAAGTAGCCTACATTTTGCAGGATGGTCATTTGTGAGTAAACTTGCAAAGCTGTGCACAGGGAGTTATGAACAAACCCTATTAGCAAATATATGGATTTGATACTTGCATACAGCTTGGAAAATGTCCCATTTCATGTCTCACAGCCTGAAGATGCAATGGCTGTTTTAGAGGTGCTCTCTGCTACTACCTAGAAAAAGAGCTAAATATCTCCATTGCCTGTGGAATATAGTCCAGTATTAACAGGAAGAGTATGGAATAACCAGTGCAGGGAATAATTTGTGCATAGTGCAAAACTCCAAAACTAAGAATACACCAAATATTTTCTTAGGTAAAGACTATGTCAGCTATTACAGTTGTGTAGAAGATACCACTGAAGCACAAAGGAACATTAAAGGAGTATGAACTTAAGAGAGCCTTAAAATCCTAGTAGAAAAAAAGTTACATGAGGAAAAAATTGTTTCCCCGTTTTTCAGACATTTCCATGTTCCTCAAAAGCTTTTTTCCTCACCACCTACTCACCCCTTTTCCATTTGTGTCACTTTTTTTCTCTGTAATTTTCAGCCTGTTGTCTGTTCTGCAGTCTCCGGATCATTTCCCTTTTCTCCCCACCATGAACTGGCTTCTTCTTTCCCAGTTCCACAGCTTTAGTCTACAGTGTCAGGACTGTGTCCTAGAGTTTCACTGAAGAAGTCTTCACAGTCACTTATCTTCATTTGATGAACATTTTTTTCACTATTCTTTTCAAAGCTCTGCCAAGAAGCTTCATTTCTCCTTCCTCATGGGACATCTAGAAGTATTGGGTTTTAAGCTATTACGTTGCTTTTCCTCTACCCAAGATCTATCTCTCTTTTTATTAAAACTAAAACAGTGCTATCCCCTTGCTTCAGCTCTCCCTTTTTCAGGTCACCTTCATGATTTTTATGCTTTGTTGAACAAGTCCGTCTCCTGCCTCCTTCAATGCCATCTACCTACACCCTATTTTGTACTATGCTCACCGGCCTTGTGTGTCAGTACTTATACCTTAAAATCAATATCATTCCTTTATTTTTCCATGCTAACATGCAGCAGTTCTCTCTTTCATCCTTAGCCTTCCTTCAGCACTTTCATCTACACTCTAGTCCTTTTTCATGAGGATCTCTCTCCTCCTCTGTGGATATGTAGAGCCTCTACCTTCTTCCCCTCTTCAGAAAAGTGATCTTTATTTAACCTCTCTGTTTCTTCTTCTTTCATTCTCCTTCAATCCTCTGCAAGCTCGTTTTTAGCTCTCCTCACCAGTGAAATGACTCTCACTAATGACGTTTTACAGAGCTACTGTAAATAATTTAGGGGCAACTTTAATAATGCACAGCAGAGAAGGAGAGGAATTAAGAAGCACAGGAAAAGAGGAGAAGTTTTCAGCAGAGAACCGCAACAAGATTGAGAGAGACAAATACATTTCTCCTTATTATCTGTTCTCCAGAGAAAAAGATCCATACTCCAAGAGTGATATATAAAGGGAAGAGAAATGAAGTCTGATGATCAATAAATGAAGGAGGGAGAAGAGAGAAGAGGTTCATAAAATGGATCAGGATAAAGTTACAAAGGAAATTTCTAAGCAAAAGCAAGCGGGCTTTTCTTTACTACAACTTGAAAAGAGAGAAGAGTGACTAGCAATCTTAAACATGGGTTATGAATTCATAATACTTATGATATGACAAGCAACCAGAGATCATTATGTGCTTTGAGTGCTTCCTATATCTGAGTCAATACTTCTCTCAGATACCACACACATTTGAATTGATAGCAA
The DNA here is from genome assembly GCF_003343035.1 of Apteryx rowi. Taxonomy (NCBI): domain Eukaryota; kingdom Metazoa; phylum Chordata; class Aves; order Apterygiformes; family Apterygidae; genus Apteryx; species Apteryx rowi. The sequence goes on from NW_020447232.1 coordinate 169,026, forward strand.
AAATAGTCTGTTATTTCATCAATACAAATGAACCAACTTGATTTAAAATGCAATGTTTCCACCTGTAATTCAAGTGTTTGAAAGCTCTGTGTGGTTCTCCGTGTAGAGGGGCTAATGAAATACAACGTGAGACAGAGACTGTCTTCTGTAGTGTAGGGACCCTAGTGTACAGGACTGTGGAAAAACTTTCCAGAATGTATGATTAAAACTTTTTTCTTTTTTTTCCTGTGGAAAACAAAGAGACTTTTTAAGAGAAAAAAAATCAAAACTGCTGCCCTGGAGATGGAAGTGAGGCTTACAAGGAGCCTTCTACAATAGTTGCTGGTCTTATTCAAGCACCCCGCTCCTGTGAAGATGAAAGGCAAAAAGACTGCGTGAACTGGTTCAGCCTCCCACCATCAACAAGGCTGGAAAATTCCTGCCAATAGCCTTCTATCTACTGGTTAGAGTTTTCCAGGCAGCCAGACAGAAAATCAAACAGGTGGTTTCACCCAACATAATCCTTATCCTTAAAATCCCTTTGGCAGTGCTGACATTTTGGCATTAATTCCCCTACCCCTCTTTTTTTTAAAAAAAAAAAAGGTGTGACCTTTCCACTTTCCAGCCTTCCAGAGAGAGCAGTGTTTCTTTTCCAGTATGGCAAGTGGGTTAACAAGAGTCAGATGCTTACCAAACATTTGGCTTAATTACCCCCAAATAAAACAGGAACAAGAGTCCCTTGCAACCTCATAAAACACCAGTTGAAGAGCAAACAGAAAAGCTATATCCTTCCTGTTAGCTGCAAATCCAATGTATGCAGCAGTGGCACGATTTGCAGTACTTCCTGAATTGTACATCCCTTTTTTCTCATACACACATGAGGAAATACAAAAATATTAAAAGTCTCTGACAAAGGTTCTTTGTGCAGAAATTTTGGGTTCAGATTCAGGCCTTCCCCCTCAACACCCTTTCCCCCAAGGGAACGATCATACTAAGTCACAGGTGAACTCATGACATGTGACTGAGATTACTTAGCCACTTGATGTGTCAGCTGGCTAGCCCAGAAAATAAACTTTGTCTCAGATACTTTATCTTGCTTAATCAAGTTTCATATAAAGCAAACATTTTACATAGTTTTGTGAGGTGGAGGGGTTGGTAAGGAAGAGCTTGCAAGCAGCTACAAAATTTTGAATGCCCATGTTTCCTGCCAAAGCTGTCTTGTAAGTGGGCAGTTTGCATAAATTTTATTACACAAGAAGGAAAGGCTTAATTCAGAAATGTTTAATCCATTACAGGTTTTAATGTTTCTCTTTAACTATATAGGTTATATAGATTTATTTTATATAACTGTGTTGCATCAGGATAATTACATTAAAGTAAAAAACAAATCATTTAACCTTGTACACCCAGACACTCTTATTTTACCTTAAATCAAGTTCACTCCAGATCAGTTAAGGATTCGATCAAGATAGCCTAAAAAAAGTCCAGCTGAAACCAAACTGAGAGCATCTATACAGACACACAACACCACCAGTTAGGAAATTATGTATTGATTCAAAAAAGAAAACAACAGAAAACCCTTAGCATATATATAGCCCAAACTGGCTAACATGAGTCAAGGACACACTTTTGGAAAGAAGCTGTGCTCTGAATTGTATCAAACTGATGCAACTATTTTACAGGAAATACATGAAGCAACAAGGGTCCTGAAATCCTTCATGTATAGCTTTGCTCTAAATAAAGTTAGAATGACCAGTATTCTTATCAGTATTCTTATTCTTCTATTATTTCTTGCTTCTGCGACAGAAAACATCCCAGACCACACACACTTTTTCTTACTGTTATTGCCTCTCAGCTTACTTGATACTCATCTAGATGCTTGGTAGCCTGTCTCCCATAAATTATATTTATGAGTGAAAGGACCCTCTACTGACTAAAAAGCTTTGGGAAGTCCTATCCTCTCTATCAGCATAATCCTACGGCTTCTGCAACTAGGAGGCAACTTCACTGAGTCTGCGTGGAAGTGATCCATAATCCCTTGTCTTGTCATTAAAGAAACCAGAGAGATGCCTTAACTATAGCTTGTAGGCTTTAAAATCTGTAGCCACTGCAAGATTATTGGAGAAAACAGATGGCAGTAACGCAGATAGTCTTATTTCCCTGCTTATCTGAAAATTTAATATTTTGCAGTGGAAGCAAAGCTCCTTATCACCTGTGGTGTAATTTTTTAGAAGTGGAGCACAGAGTCTTTTTCACCTAAATCTCCTCTGAGTGAGCGTATGTCTTCAAAATGGGAGGAGCTATGCTCCTAAGCAGGGCTGTCTAACCGAAACAAGCTAAGTCATGTTAGTCAGCAGCACAGGCAGCACAACTCAGCTTAGTCATTCATGTTAAATCTTAGGAACCGCATAATGAATTTCAGCCTAGGCTACTAACACAAGTTGTTTTTGTCTTCACTCCCCTTTTAACCTGATCCAAGTTAGAGGCTAATCTTTTTTTTTTTCTTTCAGCCAAGAAATTCAGTATTAGTAATGCAGGCACAGCACCTGGGAGCTTCTGTGATGCTATATGGCATCCTTGTCTCCTTCTCTCCTACATCAGAGCTATGCACTGTGCTATGTTAACTGGGTCTTCAATTCCTTTAGTATCTCCACAAACCCACCACAGTAAATGCAAAAACACTACTTTTAATCCTCCCACAAATATTTTATTGTAATCTGTTCCCAGATGGGATACTGAGGAATAAACCCTAACCAGCCTTGAATTACTCCAGGCTGTATTATTTACATATATTAATGTACTCAACTTACTCCATTCTGACAAGTTTTTTTTTTKTGYGTGTGTGTGTGTGTGTGTGTGTGTAAGAGTTTTTAAAGCAATTATAAAAGGATCTTGGTTATTTGAAAAGTTCCTATGCATGCAGTTTTTAAACACTCTTCATTTTAGCCAGTCAGTTATGAAACAGGCAAATAATGAATAAGGTTTTCTCTATTTCAAATACCTTCAGCTTCTATTGTGCTAATTTGCCATTTCATATGACAGTTGAAACCACCATGTGCTTCTTTGCTGGTGCATGCATCGACCCTTAGGACAGCACCAGAYTAAGAGAGAATTTCATGGCCCCTGTGTGCCCAGCTCAGCTCTACTGGGTAGCACTTGGAGCTGAGAAGTTTATGATTTCAGCAATAGACGGTAATTAGTATATCCTTGTTTTGTGACAAGTGTCACTACTGCAGCTTTGAAAATAACCTCCTAACCTCTGAGCAGTGCTTCTTGGAAACCAGGTCCAAATTTTGAAAAGGTTGAATTTGACTTAACTTCCCCAGCAAAGCACATGCTAGAGAAAGCAGGAGAAAATTATTTTCCAAAGTTTACTGCAGTTCCCTCACAGCATAGCAGCTGAGTCAAATCTTCCTTCCAAACATGCTAACTTTCAGTGAAACAACTCTCTTCAGAAAATATTTAGCTGATCCGTGTTTTTTGGTACATCTTTCTTAGAAGTATAGTCAACTTCTCACCATCTCACCTCAGCAGAAGCAATCTAAATTCTCTGAACATACACTATTTCCTTATTCTGAACTTCAGAGATCTAGCATGGCAATATTTGTCTTTAACTGGCGTGTGAACCTGCATGTCAAAACCGAAGACTATTTCACTTGGAACCAAATCTTCATCAAAACTTCCCTAGCATATATCTAGAGGACTCAGTGTGCACAAGACTTAACTGTCATGAGATATTAACGAACAGAATTGTAGAGTAATTAAGGGCAGAAGGGACCTCTGCAGGGTAACTTAACAAAGGTATATAAAGATCATACCTACACCTATATATCCATAGCTAATGCTGCAGCTTAACACTAACAATGAGCAGTCCCACCATTTCTCTAAATTCCAAACTTGATCACACTAATACAAGAAATACCATTTACAACAGAAGTTCCAAAATCCACTCTTTTTGAAGAAATGGAGAGACACAAAGGCAGACAACACCACAGTCACCAAATTTGTAAGAGCGTATACCCATCATTCTCCGGGAAACAAAGGAGAAGAGACTATTACTTACTTCCCTGCTGCATCTGGCATGCAGGAGCAATAGGAGAATTTGGGGGGCAACTAACAGCAATGGGTTGCCTCCAATCTGGGCTAGCCACAGAGGCATATCTGAGCCTGAAAGATTTTTACAGTGCACGGAGATTCTTATGGCCTCACTAGCTTCCATGTTAATATGCTAAGCACTAAGGAAATTTCTATTTGTTTTTTAAGGTTTTGGTGTGAATTCACTAATTAACCCAATACATTTGCTAATGAATATTTTAATGCAGTTTAATATGCTGCATATGCAAATTGAGCCTACAGAGTGTCACCTGGAGAAGAACTTTTACTTCAATGCTTGATTGATTTGCAATGCAGGTTTTGTAATACCACACTTTGCCTTCCTCCACATCAGGCAGGAGGCTTCACAGGAATAATTGCATCCGTAGCTCAAATCATCATGGAGGACGATTTTACACAGGCAGGGAAGGTTAAATATTTTTAAAATGCAAACAAGATGAATTTTTAAAAGTTTCAAAATAGCTTTGGATCCAGGAAGCCCTTTACCAGCCATGGGCATTTCTCTTTAACAAAAGATGCTCTTAAGTTATGCAGACTTCTCATTTGTCAGTTCAGAGATTTCTCTGTCTCCTCAGCTGCATAGTCTGTATAATTTAAGGTGACTCACTGTACAGGAAAGTTCACCTTCCATTAAAATGTTTTCTTTAGTAAGCACTCTCCTGGAAGTGCCATAGTGTAAACATGAGTGGCTACGAATGCGAACATTTATTAAATAGTGCTGATGAATTTTTCAATACCTAAGGGAGAGCAATTCACAGCTCAATCACTCAGGCCATTTTAAGTGCAGCACAGGACAATTCCACTACATCTTCCATTAATATTTAATTACCCATTTTATTCTGTTTACCTTTTTGGTTAATATATAATTTAAAGCCCTTCTACTAAAAAGGAGGGGGGAAAAAAGAGAACAACTGTTAGTCTGCTTTTAACAAATCTCTGGTGAGAGCTTTTGCTTCATTTAAAATTCATTGCAAAGAATTTTTATTTAATATCAGTAACACAAACCTCAGGTATTAAAGTAAAACTTGCAAGCAACTGTTACATAACAATCCTGACATTGCCTTAGATTTGACCAACACCAGTTTCTGCCTGGCAGCCGTTGACACAGCCTCCCACAGCCCGTGATGATGCTACATAACTCGACCGCTGGAAGAAAGCACAAGAAAACTTAATRTGGCACAAACTACTTCTATGACACAAGAGTTACTCCACAGAAAGTCATATTCTTCACAGTCTTGCTGGAGACAGAGAAGGGATTGCAAAGGATAAGGAAAGCACTTTGTTCCCACTTACAAAAATGGAGAATGTTGACTGGTGGCTATATTATGTTTTGGTGTTTACAGGAGAATCCTACTGGATTACTAGACCTGAAAATATTTGGGTACTGTAAATGGGATATGAAAGCAACAACTGTGTGAGAATGTAACGCTTGTTCTTCATTGCCAGTCACCAGGACATCACAGCTTATCACAATCAGGAAGTCCATAGAGAATGACTGATTTCTAATAGCAGAAATAGAACTGCTCATGAATTTGGAACAGGATCAATTAATAGTGGTGGCACTTAGACTTTGGTTACTATTTTCAGAACCACACACAAACTCAGATTAGCTTCATACTTAGCAAGTATGGTGGTTCTCAACTACTCAGAGGCTATAGGTCTGATCCGAACACTTGCACCTCCCATCATCTTTAATATATATAAAACACATTAGGGATTTACAGCCAAAGATACTCTGTTGCTTTCCCTACATCTTGCCCTAAGATAAGATGTTCTGTGGAACTCCAGGCCCACTTTAATAGCTGCATTTAATAGCTCCTTTGATTTTGCACACGGACCATTACACTGGTATAGCACAGACAAATAAAACCATTTACCTTCAGGCATAAGGAAACTGTTATGTCACTTATGAGAATCACATTACTTTTGTAGGCTTTACATATTTACCAAGCAAGTTATTTACATATATTAATACCATTTCTTCTAAACAGAAGAGATACCTTTCCAAGAAATTCTGGTGGCTTTACAGTAATAGTAAATAGTAAATCCTAGGTATTAGTGTGCATGATCTAAACTTCATTTAGTTTTGGCTTTCAAAACCTGGTTATTGGGTGAAAGGCACAGCAAAGGTATCATGTTCTCTGTCCTTGCAGAAAGGTATTTGGTTTGTTTTCAGCTCAGATATGGCAGATCACCTCCCAGCCAATACCTGCCAACTGTCTTTTCAATATGGTACACAATGTGAGAGAAGATGAAGACATCAGTCATGTATTTTCTACTAATGTAACAAAATGGAGATGATTGGCATGTTTTCAGGTATACTTCCACCACCTTTCACTTAGTCAAATTAAGGGCACAGGATGCAGGCAAAAAGAGGCAGAATCTTACTGACATATTCAAATGCTGAGAAGTTTTTGGAAAATAAATAAATAATTAATTAAATTTAAAAGAATTAAATTCCTTAACTTTTTTCTCATCCCCTTCTTTCCATTTTCTTTTTCAATCACTTTAAGTACAGGCATACTTCAGAGATATTGCAGGTTCATTTCCAGACCASTGCAATAAAGCCAATATCTCAATGAAGCGTGTCACACAGATTTTTTGGTTTCCCAGTGCATATAAAAGTTATGTTTACACTATACTGTAGTCTATTAAGTGTGCAATAGCATTAGGTCTAAAAAACCAAGGTACATACCTTAATTAAAAAATACTTTATTGCTAAAAATGCTAACCATCATCTGAGCCTTCAGCAAGTCGTAATCTTTTTGCTGATGGAGGGTCTTGCCTCGATGTTGATGGCTGCTGACTGATCAGGGTGGTGGTTGCTGAAGGCTGGGGTGGCTGTGCCAATTTCTTAAAAGAAGACAGCGATGAAGTTTGCTGCATCGATTGACTCTTCTTTTCTGAAGGATTTCTCTGTAGCATGCGATGCTGTTTGACAACATTTTACTCACAATAGAACTTCTTTCCACATTGGAGTCAATCCTCTCCAACCCTGCCGCTGTTTTATCAACTAAGTTTATGTAATATTCTAAATCCTTTGTTGTCATTTCAACAATGTTCACAGCATCTTCACCAGGAATGGATTCCATCTCAAGAAGCCACTTTCTTTGCTCATCCATAAGAAGCAACTCCTCATCATGAGATTGCAGCAATTCAATCACCTCTTCAGGCTCCACTTCTAATTCTAGTTCTTTTGTTATTTCCATCACATCTGCAGTTACTTCCTCCACTGAAGTCTTGAACCCCTCAAAGTCATCCATGAGGGTTGGAATCAACTTCTTCCAAATTCCTGTTCATGCTGATATTTGGACCTCCTCCCATGAATCATGAATATTTTTAATGGCATCTAGAATGGTGAATCCTTTCCAGAAGGTATTCAATTTCCTTTGCCCAAATCCATCAGAGGAATCACCATCTATGGCAGCTATAGCCTTATGTAATGTATTTCTTAAATAATAAGACTTGAAAGTTGAAATTACTCCTTGATCCATGGGCTGCAGAATGGATGTTGTGTTAGCAAGCATGAAAACAACATGAATCTCATTGTACATCTTCATTGGAGCTCTTGGGTGACCAGGTGCATTGTGCAACGTTAATGTCAAAGTAATATTTTGAAAGGAATCTTTTTTTCTGAGCAGTAGGTCTCAACAGTGGGCTTAAAATATTCAGTAAACCATGTTGTAAACAGATGTGCTGCCATCCAGGCTTTCTTGTTCCATTTACAGAGCACAGGCAGAGTAGATTTAGCATAATTCTTAAGGGCCCTCAGATTTTCCGAATGGTAAATGAGCATTGGCTTCAACTTAAAGTCACCAGCTTCATTAGCCCCTAACAAGAGAGGCAGCCTGTCCTTTGAAGCTTTGAAGCCAGGCATTGACTTCTCCTCTCTAGCTATGGAAGTCCTAGATAGCATCTTCTTCCAGTACAAGGCTGTTTCGTCTACATTGAAAATCTGTTGTTTAGTGTAGCCACCTTYAWCAATTATCTTAGCTGGATCTTCTGCATAACTTGCTGCAGCTTCTACATCAGCACTTGCTGCTTCACCTTGCACTTTTATGTTATGGAGACAGCTTCTTTCCTTAAACTTCATGAACCAATCTCTGCTAGCTTCAGACTTTTCTTCTGCAGCTTCCTCACCTCCCGCAGCCTTCACAGAATTGAAGAGAGTTAGGGCCTTGCTCTGGATTAGGCTTTGGTTTAAGGGAATGTTGTGGCTGGTTTGATCTCCAATCCAGACCACTGAAACTTTCTGCATATCAGCAATAAGGCTGCTTTGCTTTCTTAGCATTCGTGTGTTCACTGGAGCAGCACTTTGACTTTCCTTCCAGAACTTTTTCTTTGCATTCACAGCTTGACTAACTGTTTGGTGCAAGAGGCTGAGCTTTCGGCCTGTCTCAGCTTTCGCCATGCCTTCCTCACTAAGCTCCATCATTTCTAGCTTTTGATTTCAAGTGAGAGACGTGCGACTCTTCCTTTCACTTGAACACTTAGAGGCCATTGTAGGGTTATTAATTGCCCTAATTTCCATATTGTTGTGCTTCAGGGAATAGGGAGGCCCAAGGAGAGGGAGAGAGATGGGGGAACAGCCGGTCGGTGGAGCAGTCAACACACACAACATTTATCGAATAAGTTCGCTGCCTTATATGGGTGCGGTTCATGGCACCCCAAAACAATTCCAATAGTAACATCAAAGATCACTGACCACAGATCACCATAACAGATAGGATAATAATGAAAAAGCTTGAAATATTGTGCAAATTACCCAAATGTGACACAGAGACACAGAGTGAGCGTATGCTGTTGGAAAAATGGCGCCAATAGACTTGCTCGATTCAGGGTTGCCACAAACCTTCAATTTGTAAAAAATGCAATATGTGCAAAGTGCAATAAAATGAAGCGCAACAAAATGCTACATCTACATAGCCTAATGCTTTATCATGGAAATAAGCCAGAACTAGATGAGGTACTTGACATCTAGCTGTATTAAACAAGTAATGTGTCTGGGGCAGATATGCCTTGCTTTTCAGAATTAAGTATAACCTAAAGAACTAGCATATTTGTATCCACAAGACTGGAACCTAACATGTAACACCTCAATTAAAGTGTGAAAATATGAAAATACTATACATAGGTAGCATGACTAACCCTAGTTAACATAATTTTAACAATAAGAAAGGAGAAATAAGAAGCATGAAGAAGGCAAAACAGCAGATCTACCATCTTCAAAGATGATTTGGTAGAATAAATATAACTAGAAATTGTTCAGATTTGCTTCTAGTACGTGTCCATCAACCTAGGGGACAGACCAGCATACTCGACCGGTATTATCTGTGACATTGCTTCTTAGAATCAATATCTTACTGTAGCAGGATAAAGCTCCCACTTCACAAGTGAACTTGATGAGAATAATTAGCTTTTTGATATGAAGTAGTAGCTGGGCAAGGATAACACATTGGCAGGAAGTCTCTATGGTCAGTCACCAGATCAGGAACAGTGAATATGATCATGGGGAAGGTCACACTGTGTGTTTGAATCCTTGGATGTTACCATATTATAAAAAACTAACCCAAGTCTGCCTAAAGTTTAAAGGAAAAACATCTCCACTAAAAGGAAAGCAAGATCTCCCCCTGCCCCAATTTTAACAGGTGATATTTTGAATCTTCAGGACTTCCACACAGCAATGCCTCAAGCCAGGTGTGAGGCCAGGAAGCAGTAATTTTCTCATCAGCAATCCCTCCCATGAGGCTACATTTCCTCCTCTGCGTGACAGACATGCTGTGGCACGTTTGCAAAGGGCCCCTCTCTCCAGCGCTGCCATTTCTCACAACCTTCAGGAAAGCGGCACACAGTGCCTGCTTCTACGCCAGCACTTCCCTCTGCCGTGAGCTCATTGCCCAGAGTTAGTGCCCACTGCCAACGGCCTTGCTTCCCCTACCAGCTAGCTTAAAATACCGGTGCTCCCCAACGTCTGGGGCAGCTGGATTGAGATACAAGCCTATCTTATCTGAACTCAGCAAAGTTATTCTTAAGCTATATATTCGAAGGATAACACATTTTTATTAGTGGCTTGATTATAGCCTGCAAATCTACAGGAACTTTCATTGTTTCAGGTTGGGGGTTTTGTGCCAAATCTAGTTTACTGCCCTACACAGGAAATAACTACATTGAATTCTTTTACTTACATTTAGCCAGGCATTAGAATAGCTTTATCAGTTAAAACCTACCAGCAGACAACAGAGTAATCTATGTTATTTAAGAAAGGCTAGTAATCTTCATCCAATAATCAGAGAAGGTGCTCGCATATTAAACATCCATTTTAAACCAAGAATTGATGAATTTTTGGAAGCTGCTTGACTTGGTTACCCAAGAAGCAGATTCTTTTTAGTTTGGTTTATAGATGTTTTTCTAAGTTTGTCTGAACCATAGGTAGACACTGCATACTAATGACTAACTTAGGTCTTCGTGCAGAGCTGTCTGCTAACTGAAGTGAACAGAAATAGACTGTGGAAAATTCATTCTTATGGTTTGGGGCCTCTCTGTTTATGGCTTATTAAATAATCAAAATACTTTTTGCCTATTGTTTTCTGATTGTTTTTCTTTTAATACAATGTAAATTTCTAAATTTCTTTTCACATTTCCTCACACTTCTTTTCAAGACTTGGCATATCACTAGTTAAATGTAGTCTGTTCAGGTTGCTTGTTCTATTAAATACAAACTTTCAGATTCTATTCTCTTACTCTTAGAAAGCTGAACCCAAATGGGATACATGCTTACCTTTTAATATCTGTAAAGACAATTCCAAAGAGTATTTAATGTCCCTGATATTTTCTTATCTATTGTCTCTAATTTCCCTGTCATCACCTGAAATGTGATTATCAGACCTGTTTGTCTGGTTGACATTCTCTACTTGTAAAACCTTTTACCATTAGTGTTGATACTATACTCCATTCAATACTTGTTACATAAGAAAGAGCTATTAATTTTTATCACATGCTTGTATTTTTTTTTAGAATTTCTCCAGCCACTTCCATGGATTAAGCTACTGGTATAGATTTCAAGCACAGCACTGGTGGTTTAATATGTGAGAAGACCATTCGAGTCAGTCCTCCTATGCAGTGTAACCTCTGCAGTTATTAAAATACTTTTTGAGAATTGGTGCTCTGTTCCCAAACAAACCACGTGCGTGTCTTTTCTCTGACAGGTTTTCTCTCCCAAAAGGATGAGTACACTGGCTGCACTCCATCCATCAGAAACCCCACTCACTATAACATGCGTTGAGGTGCCAGCATCCTGCGCTGCTTGAAAATGACAAGCAGTGGGGCGAATAGCGACAGAGCTGTGCTCCTCTGATGAAAAGGGATATCTTTCTCCATCCTTTTCAGTGTACATAGAAACAAGAAGAGCACGCAGCACCACAAGTCCGAAAGAAGCCCCCCTGCGGACCTTACCTCATCCCCAGCGGTCGCGCAGGAGGAGTACCCCCACTGCGTGTAGGACTCAGTACATTGGTCCTGCAGCACAGGAAAGCTGCTGCCCCGGTGCGTGGCGAGGACGGCAGCTCTGCTGCCGCCGTGCCGGCAGATCAGGGAGCCCCGGCGCCAGCATGGTGCCTGCTGCTCTGCCCCCTTTGGAAGAGGAAAAAAGTACTGTCTTCATTCCCTGCACCTGATAAGAAAGCATGATACAGAGGACAGTCAAACATTTGAAATGGGGCAGATACACAAACCAGGGGAAGACAGGCGCCACGAACCTTTGTCGTTCACAGTCATGACAACCCTGATTAAATATAAAAGAGAAACATACTTTAAATGTCACCAGAAACAAGCCCTGCACTTCAACAGTTGACTCATCTCAGGCAAATACATGGCCTCCTTCAAACGCAGTATCTGCCTGTTTATCCTCCAGCCGTCCTGGCAGGATCGCACTGGTAACTTGCATGCAATTGGCAGCAAGCAGGGAGGCCTTCGAAGGCCCTGCACACAAGCACCAAGCCGCTCCACAAGATGCAGCGAGTAAAACTCATGCTTTTTGTTCCCAGATATATGCCCATCCACATCTTTATAATGTTCCTACACATTACATGTTCCTACATTACTTCCACTGAAGTCCATATTAAAAATCATTACTGAATCAGAGGAGGAAGTATGGGATTCAATGCTATCCACAACAAAATCATTTATTTCTTTTACATATAGTCTAGTTCCTTCACACATGAACAGCACACGTGCTCTGAAAAAGATAGAAGTATACAGAAAATTTTCGAAAAAGGACTGTACCATACCATTTTTGAACTACATAGGGACACTGTCATGTAGGAGCACTGAGATTTCCGACCAGAGTAATTCAGAAACATGTTGATTTCTTTTTTTCCAAACAGTGCAAAACCACTCTTCTTTGCCATCAGAATAAAACTGACAATTCTCACATGAAAACAAATTTCCAAGCCAGAGTTACAGGGAAATCATAGGAAAAGAGTTAAAAGAAAGTTTAAGGAAAAGGCATTTTCTTTAGACAGTTACAGGAAGAAAACTTTAAAAAAGAAACTGTTCACTAACTAACTGAAACTAAAGAGTAACTGATTCCCCTCCGTACTAGTGACACGTTACCTAGCTTTGCTTCAGGGTACGTTTGGCCTTTAAAGTTGGACTTCTTCATTTGGAAAAGTGTTTTCTTTCCAGGGAGGTGCTACTACATTTTTAAATATGACTAAACAGCTTAGGAAGTTTACTTTGCTAGTGTGGGTGTTCAACATTTGGAGAGAAAAAGGAGAGGGTTTTGGTGTTTTTGTTTTAAATGAAGTGGATCCAAAATATTGGATTGTCAAGACTGACGCTCATCAGGATAAAAGTTTCCTCTGGAGGAAAAAATTAGACATGATTACTACCATAGCAGCAACTACTGCTGAGTGTCTTAACAGAGGAAGTTGTGTATTTTCCCTTTTGCCTTATCAATCCCTTATTGGACTCATAAGAGGAAAACCCATAAGACAGGTCCTACCTCAGATATATCCAGAGTCCAGTCTCCATGTGCAAACTGTACATACTTGTTAGTTAGATGCTTTTTATGCTAATGTTGTAATGACTCTGTATTAAAAAATACAACTAATTTAATTATGTAAATTCAGATGTAGCCTTTGAAAATAACTGGGATAGAACATGTAGGAGTCGAGGATTATCCACCAGTATGTATTTTAATTTTTACAGTAAAATTCTTTGCCTATGCTAAACAATCATCACATTTTCTCTATATATGACCAATGATGCAAATACATTACAATAATCTCACATACATTTCCAAAAAGAGGAAGAAAAATATTTTAAAATTCAGAGATTTTAACTTTGTCATTTTCTCATCTAACTTGTATTTATGCAATAATATCAGTCTGCCCATTCAACACATGAATATACACACCCACACACTGTTAATATTATTTATTTGAAGCAAATACATAAAGTGATTCTTTGCATACTCTTGGAATGATCACTGGAAATAAGATAAATGACTCTGCACTGAATATTTCCTTGGGATGAATTAGAAATTCCCTTATGCCTCATCTCTCTCCAGTTAGGAATAAATATGCATTTTTACAGTTCATTCCAAACAGTCCACTTTGGCTGAGAGCTAAGTACTGAGCTGCAACCAGCAGTACACACTGCTCCTGATTTCTGACATAAAATGTCTGGTGGTAACAGTAATTGAGTTAGTTTCTTTTATCCTAGACATGTGATAAAATATAATTAATACCATGGATACTCTTCCTCTGGGTCTGAGAGTAGGTTAGGGCAATAAAATGTACTACATGTATCTTATCTAAACCAAATTATGGAGAAAAGAGGGTACAATTAAAACAGATATTTATCTTTTCCAAATGAGTTTATCAGCAAAAATGGCTCTTTCTTACTTTTAAATATATGTGCTCTTCTTAGTATAAATCTACATGTTTGGCAGAATATGTGTTTTCCTACTCTAAGGCTGGTGTGCAACAAGCATTTCAGCAAAACCTAAAGGATAATGAAACAATGCTTATTGCAGCCACCTCTCGCCTCACATCAGGTTTTTTTTATGATTTTTACATTCCAGTTTCAGGGCTTTATAAGAAATAATATTAGGTAACATTAATGGCAGTATTTAATTAGATGAGTTAAGCCTCAATTTGGAATGAGGCTTCAATAAGCTTAAACCCAGCAGAGGCACGCACGTGTTGGAGAGAAGGGTGAGAGTAAATGCACCAGAAAGTTATTTATTTTGCCCTGCTTGACTGGCTACTAAGGGAGAGGAAGATGTGCTCCCCTGCCGCTGTTATATACAGCCGTTGCTTCTTCTTATTTCCCCTCCCCTGGTCTGACAGACAGGAAAGTTACAGCCAATGCTAATTTAGGTAACATCTGAAGCCTTGCCTGACAAGGTAAATTCAAATTATGAAGAGATCCCTTCACGTACAGAGACCTTGTTAGTTAGATTAGTGGTGGATTGGCTCTGTGTGACAGCTTGTTTGCTAAAGGTGAGCTATCTGCATTTCCAATGCAGGCAAGCTATATCATCATTTAAAAAAAAATAAATAAAGATGTCATTGCTTTTATTTGTCACTGAGTTCATGTAATATTCCTTCTCGGTTTTCTTCATTGTTGACTTCTTAAGGAAATAGCAGCAAGTGTGTACCTTTGAGGGAGACACCTAATTTTGTTATGGATGAACATAGTGTTGTGACAAAACAGTGGCACAGCTGTCATAACAGCTGTCACACATTAATCATGACAGTGACAAATAGCATAATTACTTTATCTGGAATGTCTAGCATGCACGCTTAGTATGCACCACTGCCGCATAAGCATATCAAGCATGGTTTAATTAAAAGACATCAATACAGGTTAGTTAGACATGGTCTTAGAGACACTGATACAAAATGAAAATAAAATTATTTATAGGTTCCTTTTTAGGGACACTCAGCAACCAATTACTTAGTCGACAGGGTAATTTGAATCTCTTTTCCTAATCAGTCCCTTTGATGCTGATCTGCATGGCAAATTGAGCTACCAGCATAAATGTGTTTCTGACCCCAAAACTCAACTGTGTACCACGTTTAACCGTTATCCCTCCTTCCAAGATGGCTTAAATGTTCACATCCATCCCACACCTTCTGGGTGCGCAAAATGCAGCAAAATGACAGGCTTCATTGTATGCTGGGTAAAACTTAACTTTCCCACAGACTCACTTGTGGAGAGAAAATAGGGCGGCTTGGGTCACAACATGCACGTTGGGATCTGCAATTGCACCTGCCAGGGCTTAGGTGTTATATAGCGGGGGCCCATTATGAGATAATGGCATTGCAAAATGCAAATCCTGCTCAGGCTCTAATTTCAAACTACCCGAAGAATGAAGAGCTAAGTTTTCATTTCAGCCCCATATCCAGGTCGGTGTTCCTTTACTTTAGCATCACTCTCTGGGTCCACATGTGCATGAAGGCTTGCAGCTGTTTTGTTTAGGCTTTTCTGAAGGAAAAAAAAAAACAAAACACAAAATACTGTTGCCAAGGCTCACTTCACACGGCAAATTCCTTTGGTAATTACCAACTTGTAGTATTTTTTACTTTTTGCTCCAGATTTTTTAAGCTCTGCAACTCATTGAATTCACTTATTGAATTTCTAGGGGCAGTTCCTGAATTGTACTGAAGCCGACTCAATGAAATATTAATGAATCAATTTCCATAGTCATAGATTCATTATCTGACTGGATGGCATCAGAAAACACAGTCCTGCAGGCAGTATCCTTCCACCTGTCTGCCACAGGATTTCATTTTTATTATTCAATCTTTAAAAGCCCACACTCAGACTTCTTGGTAAATTTACATCAGCAGGTTTTCARTCTCTTGCTCCAAGACAAAATTAATGGAAAACATTGTAATATTATTTAGGTGAACCTCACTAATCCATCATATGTGATTTCTCATTAACCCTCAAAGAGAGATTGTCAGTGATGTGCTAGGGATCACAGGAAGCACAGATTTTTCAAGCACAAGAAATTATTTCAAACTACGAAAGTAATTTTTTTTCATTAAGAGATATAAAGGGGAAGATGAGAAAATATTTTACTAATTGGTTTCTGGGGGCAGGAAATTAATATTAATGAATCCAGGACTTAATGACTGTATTTAAGCTTCCACAGAGCAGGTCCGTGGAACTAGAGACCCCAGAAATGCATGTAACAACTTGAACCCATTTGGGCCACATTTATTTTTAAGGCAGGTCTTTGAACAAGCAATGGGTTACCCTGCGGCACCTTGTGTAATTACTCCCCTGTTCCTTAACAAGCACACACCTACCCAGTGAACTGCTTGCACCTGAGTCTTCTCCCACCTGCTCCAGGTTCATAACCAGCATCACTGCACTGACTTCCACTTTCCTACCGGAAGGAAGTTAATGAGGAAAATCTTTATTCTTCTCTTTGTGTGCATCAGCCAGCCCACAGTAGCACTCTCCCTCCCTCACAATGGCAACCAGCAGGCTTTTGGTGTAAAAACTAGCAGCAGCCGATTGTATTTATCTCCTTGACTAAGAGGTTTATTATTTATCTTCCCCATTGCAGTGCCCATGTGGCAGCACTGATATTGAGCAGCTGGACAGATTGCACCCTGGAGCCACATCTGCAGCTATATAGATCAACACCACTTTCATTGCCTCAGTGCCGGGGAAGTTTATCTTCTGTCAGCTAGATTTACTACCGACTTCATGAATTGTTAAGGGTTTCCCTTCCCCTCCCCCCAATTTGATTTTCAAACTGCATTAGTGTAATCTGGTACTGATTGTTAACAGCTGATTAGTTAAGCATTTGTTTACTTTTTTCTAATTAATAGGGATTTCCAGTTGGGCTTGTAAAGATGAATCTTGAATGGTGAACAGAATAAGCAGTGGTTGCTCAGCAAAGCTAGGGAACAGCAGTAAAGGACTGCAAGCTATACAACAATACAAGAAGATATATCCAAATACACAAGTGTGTCATGGATCACAGTCATTTCAGTCATTTCTTAGTATTAGAGCTGACCAGGCGGTACTTACTTACATTAGGCCTTCCTCTCTGAGGGACTGAGCAAGTCAAACCCAAAATAATTTGCTTTCCATAAGGAAGGGCAACAAATTACATTCTGAGCCTTGTGGCAATCACACATCCCAGGGAGAATCTGTTGCACTGGCAGGATCTTTTTCTAATAATTTATTCTACAAACAATAATTTTCTATAAATCTATGTGCCTATATGCTATCATCAAGCTGCCATCCAGATAGCTGTCACACTAGCAAGGCAGAGGCCAAGAAACTGTTTGGACTAGTTCCTTAAGTAATGGTTGCAAGATCCTAACTTTTCATCTCCACTAGGCTAGCAACTTTTGGAGCAAGTCCCTCCATTTTCTTGTGACTCAGTAAAGCACCTGGGTATAAGCCTTAACCAAAAAGCTGTTTCAAAGCACCTGCCAGTTCAGAGCCAGCTACAATGAGCAGGCAGCAAACTGAACCAACTTAACGTGACCTGGAATGCCCTTAACCTGTCTCTGAAACACTGTTTTACTTGTTTTCTCCTCAGTGTTGGTAGACTACAATACAGAGCAGAAGGACTGCTTTTCCTTTTTTTTTCATTTCATTTCTTGCAAGTTGGAAAAGGTTATGCTGCTGTCCTGCTTTCAGGAAGATTCTAAAGGAAAATGACAGAGAAACAGGAATTCTCAAGGTATTGCAGGTCAGTTCAACTCTGGAAGCACAGGCAGTCTTTAGACAGAAGCCTATTGTGTCATTTGCAGCTCTGTTTCCAGCCCCCAAAAGTTTGGTGTAATTCCCATACTTTTGATGTCAGGCTCCATACCACGTGATGTCAGCTCAAATCTCACTGAATGTAGATCACCTTTGCACTAAGTAACACACTTTCTCTTTGCTCCCTCAAGCCTCTTTCTCCAGCTATTATCTTAATGAACCTAAAATTGGGAAAGCCTTGGGTTCTGTTTCTGCCCCCCTTTAAAACAGCTATACAATCCCACAGTTCATCATTAGCATGTTCTTTACATTTCTACAAGATCAAATCTCAACTGGAACAAGACGTGTTAGCCCAGAGGAGAACTTCCAGCAAAACTTGACTATCTCTATGTAATGTAAAAGACTGTGCTGTAATGGGAGTCAGAAAGTAGAAGTATTTTCAAAAGGAATGGAAAGAATCAGAGAAATAGAATTTGATCTGCAATGAATGGATCCAAGAAACTTTTAACACTTGGTATAAGCTTATATGCAGGGCACTGGGCAGGCTTCCACTGAGAGCAGCAGTTTCCAAATCGCAAGTCAGAAGCAGGAGAGGCAAAAGAGAGAAGTCAAACGCTCTACAGGCTTAAATAACCAACTAGTTTACACAGTGGAAGGTTTCTCTTTTTTTCATTTTCTGTAATTTCTAAACATATAAATTGCTCGATTTTGTCAGCTCTTTGAAAAAAATACTCTTATTCCAAATGACCGTTTGCAGCAGTGTAAGGGTTTTTGCTCATGTTTATAGCCACAGTTCAGTCTGAATCTTATTATCAGAGTCCACAACTGAGTTGTCAAAGCAAAATTAAACAATCATTTCTGACAACAAGAGAGACCTAAGCAGCCCTCCTTTAAACATTTTGTGTTCAGTGATGGTATATTTTTAATCACGAGTGGTTAGCATTTCATTCTTGCTATCTGGAATATGTTACATCTTTCAGATGTTGAAATCAAGCACTGTAAAATCCTGAATTAAAGCAGGGGTGTGTTTTGCATAGTGTAACACATAGTTAAGCTGAGTCTTGTCCATAAAAATACAGCATGAAATATCCAACTGATTTTTTCTTCATCTACATAAATACAGTACAGGGAATATTGGTAATGAAGTGGATGTCAGGTCACCTAGACACCTTAGAAAAAGGTTACCACTTTATTTTAAGTATCCCATCAATCATTATGAATTAGTGTGGTGTTCTGTGCAAAATTACTGATCTTAATTCATATGGTATTCATGAGTATGTCAAATATATACTCAGAGAGCTACCTGTGTAGAAAGAAAACCTTAAGCATGACCCATTCCCACTCCTGCTGTGAAGGGTGCTAGTTTTAATGCAAGGGATGCGTGTGTGTGCTTTCTTTACACTTCAGTCTGCGCAGAAAGACTGAGCAACAACGGGCTCTTGAGACATTCACCTTTTTAGCAGCCTCTAGTCAGCTGCCTCATCCCTTACAGCTGGCAGATTGTGGCCATATGGATCCACAGACATGATTTCCTGTTGAGCCCTCGTATCTTCACGCACRCTGTAGGGCGACTTGACAGATCTATGCCATGTGCAGGCCTCCCTGCTCCTCACTGAGATTTCCACCACCTGTGTTGTTCTCCAAGAGCTGCCACAAAAAATCTACAACTGTTCAGGATATCAGTACATTAAGATGGTTTCTGTGCCATAAATTTTTGCTGTTCAGATGAGCCCATGTTTCTTGTAGGAGATATTCTCCAGGTCCTCCTCCTCCTCCTCATGTCTAGCTATGTTCCGTCTCTGATCACATGGTGGTGGCCCTTCTACATGCACTTGCATTCTTCTCTAAATATACCATCCAAGGGAAACAAAAAGGAGCTAATTCTGCTGCATATGCACATCGAGCTTGGAAATAGAAATAATGCCTGTCTGCAGAAGGGTATAATTCTGTTAGAATTAAGTGTTACTTTTGGAAGTGAGTAAAGAAGGGAAGGAAAAGAAAGCAATGAACTGATTTCCACTGTACTGTGGTAGTAAAGGTCCTCTATGGACAAGTGGGCCCAAGTAACCTCCAAAGTCTGTGAAGCTCATTATTGCAGAGCAAGAAGACTGGGGAGTCTTTAAAAAGAGTGGGCCTTTTAGTTCCACCCCACAATAATCTGGATCATAATTTGAATGTTTCAGGGAAAAAAAGAAGAAAAAATCTTGACAGCTGGTTTGAGATCTGTGCTTTCATTTCTTGTCTGTAGCTCTATCACATACAAGCCTGATCACTTCACTGCTTTTTAGACGAAACTGTTCATAACTGTGTTAAAGAAGGATGCATTTATATTTTTAGGTCAGTCCTGCAAATGCTGTCTTGAAAGCACAGACTCAATTCTGGAAATGCTTACATACATTCAATGAACAACTCACAAAAAATTAATAGGGACTTTTTGCATGACTTTTTTGCTTAGGCATAAGGCTACATGGTTCCAAGCCTAAGAAGTGTGTGTCTTTGCTCTACATGGATTCCTCCCTCTGAGTTTTGCTAGCTCAGGGATTTCTACTTCCATGTTCTTTGGGTGCTATGACCATGCCCTCAGAATCATCATCAAAAGCAGCAACAAGCACTCCGAATCCAAAGTTGCATTCGAAGTCTCCAGGACTTAGGCTTTTAAATGACTTAGGTGCTTTGAAAATTTCATCTATCTTCTTTTTTGTCAGTTAAGCTTGATGCAGAGTCACTAACGCAACATGAATAACAAGCAAAGAACACGGTATTACTAGTCACTTTTTCTTTGTTTTAGAAGAGGAAGACAGATTTGGGACTGAGACTTTAAAGCTTGGGCAGCTCTGAGACAAGTACCCCCTAAGAGGAGAATTCACTGATTAGAAGACAGAGCAGAAGAAATTTCCATTATTTCCTTGCCATATAAAATATATCGCAAATCTAATCTCATTATTACACTAATTATCCAAGTGCCATGACTACATTGTGAATGTTCTCTTTGTTCTCTAATGAGTGACATAAGCATACCTGCTATCTGAGGATAACAATCAACCATCCCTTGGCTTAATGCCTAGATACATGGCCTAAATGGATACACTCCTTCGACACAATAACAGATGTGCTTGCTCACTTCTCTACTTGATTGTTATTGTAAACCACGTTATAATGATGATGAAATAACAGGCTGATGATTCACTAACAATAGTGTCCTTAGCATAAAAACTATTTTACAATATGGTCCTAAGTCTACTAGCAGAGGGACATAAACTCCAGCAAAATAAGATATGAACTTTTCAGCAGAATAGTTTACTGGTCTCCTAACTATCTCACAGCAGTAAAAATAAACATTAAGTAAAATTTATTTTGTTTTAGAAAACAAAAATGTTTGACTTTGTAGAGCAAGATTGTGCCAAGGAGTTAAAATGTATGTGACTGCCCCAGGAAGTAGTTTTGCTGAGCTGACTCTTTGTAAGAGGCAGTGATCTATCACACAGCAAAGCCTTTCTATTTTGTAGAAAAGGATTTGGTCTCCAAGCACACTAACTAGTCATCAAAAACAACGAAAGACATCAGATCCCATCTGCACACGTAATGTTCAGGTCCTCTGGTGAACACATACACACCTGTAGTGTTATACTATTTTACAATTTCATGCTGAAATCTTCGCATTTTTTTCTCTTTAAAATTACAAGCCTCTGTAGTACTCTTAAAATGATTACTCCAAAAAAGAACGTTCCCTTAAGCCACCCCAATTAAAACTGTGTCAATGTTTACCTGACACTCACATTCTGCTAAGAAGGGAATATGTGCCACGGAAGTGACAACACAGTCAACACAAGCAGAATATTTAAATTAGAGAAGTAGGGCTAAAATTTGCAAGCACCGCACATCCCCAAATAAGGCCATTGCAAATGCAGTGACATAGTTAGTTTGATACCTGTGCCTGGAGCAAAGTATGAAAGCATAGCGTAGATGAGGTACAAACAGAGAAATATCTCTAGAAGACCTGCTAAATTGGGAGCATGTGGCTTGGCTTTCTTGAGATGAAACAGCAGAAAGTCAGCCAAGGTCCAGCTCCAACTGAGAAAGGAACGTGTGTTCTGTGCAATGTTATGAAGGGATCTTGGAAAGCCAAACACACAGGGAGGGAGGTGTGCTTATAGCTAAAATAGCCATAACAGATGTCTGTAAAAGAGCTGCTTGCATGAGGCATCACTGTTACAATACAGCCTGCCACTTTCTTGCTTGAAAAAACATCTAAGTGGCATTCCCCAAAGGGTTAAGTAGTTTAATACTTTCTCCAAAGACAGACTGTAATAGGAGCCGATCTTGAGAAAGTGCTAGCAGCTACCAAGTATCCTCATGCTGTCCTAAGGGCAATTCCCTCTCCTCAAGGTTCAGGCACAAGAAGTGGGGTCTCACTCTGCCCGTGTCAGAGCTACTTGCAAAGTTAACCATGGCACCAGCTGAAAACGTGACTAGTACAGCACACTTTATGAATCTTTACGTTGACTACCACAACTTATTTTCCCCCATTTCTCTTTGCAACTCTGAGGCCATTAAACAACAGCTTGTAAAAATACCAAGCTATTTCTAGAAATCAGTACTCACTCATTATAAGTCTGGTAATTTATGTTGAAAAACAAAGTTTTTAGGCTCATGTAAAAAGCAAACTTTAAAAACAACCAGAGACACCTAGGCCGGACATGACTTCTTTACACTTGAGCCCTAGGGGCTTGAAAAAGTATCCAGGACAGAAACTAGACAGTGCAATATTAAGTGCAACTTGGGACTATACAGAGAAACATCTTGTATTGATGATAGTTTTGCAGGGAAACACTAAAGGATGAAATGGGTCCATTTCATCATGGGTCCACTATAGTTGTGCATTAATAAAAAATATGTAATTCCTACCTTAACTATCTAAAAGGGTGGAGGAATCCCTACAGCCCTCTTTTGTATGCACTGCACAAGATGACTAAATAGAAGAAACAACCAGGACATCTATTACACATATCTTTAAATGTATGAATGAAAAGTCTGTGCTGGGCAGCACTTAATATCCATTAGTATCCACGCATAATTTTTCAGGAGTAATATCTAGTACATTAAAGGAAGAAATTGAAAAAGATATGATGAAACCATGATTTCAAAAAAGCCCTGCCATCCCATTCCAAACCCTTTGAACAAAAGAACCTCTTATAAAAAAAAAAATAATTGAAAAGAAAAAGAACTTGGAAAGAAATTGAAAAGGAAAGGAAATTACTACATGTTACTATAACTGGGACAGATTGTATCACAGGATTATTAGAATTTGGAGGAAAACATTATTATTTTCTAAATTGAATTGGATTATTTATTACAGTTCTAAAAAGTATTGAACACAAGGAAGATTCCAAGCAAATATTAGATTAGACTAGGAAATAATATATATGAGAGAAGTGGTTCTGAGATAAATCTCTATATAAACATTACAAATATTAAATTCTCCTTCATGTAGCTCAGATCTGATAAGAATACCCTTACATTTTCTAATAGCTAGTACTGTAGTCCTAGTTACTACCTATGTAGAAAAACTGTAGGTCACATTCTGACTGCAGGAAACCCCTGGTTCAGTAGAGAAAGTACAGGGAGAGGATTTTTTTTCCATTTTAATCAGGGCTCATCTGATACTTCATTCAGCCTTTATCGACCTTCCATGTGAACAGATTCTCTATCCTCTTTAGATCGGAAAATGGGATACAATAGCACCACTTTTCTAACATTATTCATTTTCCCAGTGCAGACACTACCTTTCCAACACTAGGAAACTGAACGTATCTAAATGTTGAACGTCATTGTCTTCTACATAGGCCAAACAGACTTTCTTTAGATCCTTCCCTGCTTTTATGGCTTATAGCAACAACCTGGAAGGAATTCGTAATAGACTTTAGAAGTGCACACTCTTCTTGGTCATTCAGCAGATGCCTGCATCCAAAAGATCTTAAATGTAATCTTTTGTGAATGTGATTTCAGAGACTGTAACCAAGAGTACAGCTTACTGTCCAGCTTCTAGCTCTCATTCCTAAACTTTGTCCCAAGCACCGTCCAAGCCAACCTGTTTTATGCTTGTTGGACACTTTTTCATAAATATAAGTAATTAGGGAATTAGAAAGCTGAATAAATCCTTTGAATTGTTGATACTAATCAGTTGGTGGCTGTTTGACCTTTTCAGGATTCTGTATCTGTGGAGGAAAAAGGATGAGCAGGGAGCACTGCGGGGCGGAACATGGGAAGGTCGTAACGGGCGGAGCACTGCTGCCGGAGAAGAAGGYGGGGCTTTACAGCTTTATAAAAGAGTAGGACACGCTTCATTAAACGCCATTTTGCCACTCCTCATATTGGTGTCTGTGTGGTGATGGTCCGGGGTCTGGGGGAAGGCCCCGTGCCTCCTTGGTACGAGCGAGAACGGTAACAARTGGYGACCCCGACGTGATACCGAGGAGGCGGCTCGGCCGGCGCAGGCGCCGGGAGCGTGAGGAAGGGATCCGGATCCGGAACCATGGAGGCCATATGTAAGGTAGTAATGGCCTGCGCCAAGGAATGGCGGGCGCCGCTGAAGGCGGGCGCGATATGAGCGTGTGTAGAGAGGCTCGTAAAGGAGGGAGC
>NW_020447233.1:0-83050 GCF_003343035.1 Apteryx rowi
GGGGGGGGGGGTTGTTTTGTTTTGTTTTGTTTTGTTTTGCCTTTGGCTTGGGGAAAGAGTGAAGGTTGTTTCAAACAGGCCGTGAAATTTGAGTTGTGTGGGCCTGCCTTTTGCCAAGAGGATTGTGCCATGAACACGATGAGGAGCAGCAACAAGATGAGCTGTGCGTATTCGATAAACAAGAAGAGATTGGCATCATGACCTAATCCTCGCCTTTCCAAATTGCCTCAAATGCTTTACGGGATGTACTGTGACTAGGCGTTGATCCTGGCTCAGCAAGCCTTTGCTAACAGCATGCCCAGGAGAGTAAAAAGTTATTTTGTTCTGGGTCTGCTTTTCGGAGGGATATGTAGTAATATCCCATCATCCTGGCTGCTAGATTTGAGTTGAAACCAGGATTTCCCCATCTACTAACTAGCAGGCAGTGAACCTCTCAGGAGAGCTGCTGAACATGTGACTGAGCTCTCTTCTGGTGTGAATAGTTTGTGTTTTAAGGAGGGGATGACAGGGATCCGCGGTCACAGATGTTCTAGCTAATCTTTTAAGACTGTGGATGACTACTGAACTGGCCTCATGCTTGCAATCAAGAGTGGGCACCAGAGTTACAGTCATTGATGCTTATTGTTATTTTAACAGCAGTGAGGTTCTTTAGTTCTTCATTTTTAAAAAGGCATTGGAGTACACGATGTGTCATAGAGTGGCTTTTAAACTGGCCAGCTGGTGTGGGATTTTTTTTTTCTAGTAAGACTAAGATATCCTACAGAAATATAGTAATTAGGTCATTTACATAACTATAAAATAATGTAATCTCTTAAGAAATTATATTCAACCCATTTTGCTGGTGCAAATGAGCAGGTCAAACACTTCACTCAGCTTCTAAAAAGTTGACATTAGTCCACAAGTTAAATATGATTCATTTAGATAAACTATATTGCATTTAGATATCACTATAACACTGCTAAGATAGGATTCATTTGCAAATGGTTTATGAATGACTTGAAGTTTGTTGTTACACATTTAAGTTATTACTGCATGTGTTTCCTTGGTTTTGTGCTTCTAAGGCTTTGCTGACATTCTCTTGATGTTTCCAACTTTTTAATGATGTTAAGCTGTGTAAAGGAGGCCTGAAGAAAAAGTAGAGTCGGGAGGAAAGGGGGAAGGTTGGGATCTTTGTCTTTTTAAGGAGACAGTTTGTATTGTTAAACCTGCAAAAAATGCAATTTATTCCCTGTTCAGCTGAAGTGCAGTTCATTTTGAATTGATAGGCTAGCATAGCATGTTATTCAAAACAAAACTTCTTGTGTCTAAATCATGCACATGAATTTGGCATGTGAAGGAAAAAAAGCCAAAGTCTTCACCAGGTGATGTGTGTGCCATGATGTATGTTGAAATGCAACACTGGGTTAGGCTAGGTCAACAGATTACAAAAGGGCATTACTGCATATGGTACAGATCTGCAATTGTAAAAGAAAGACTACCGACCTCATAAGAATTAAGCTGCCCAACCTTCTCTAATTTCTATGAAGCAATTAAAAGGTTCCTTAGTTCATCATACATCAAAGATGAGGGGCTTTATACCAAGACTAAGGTGTCCCAAAGATATTCAGTTATGTGTTTCAGACAGTCAGCTCTTTCACCTTGCTCTTCTAACCCTAGGTACTGCATTAGACATAAAGTTAGGGCACGCTGTCAAAGGAAGCAAGGGAAATGCTGTGCTGATTCTTTTATACTAGTTTCACGGATTTTTGACAGACATCGTCTGACAATTTTCCTTAAGCAGTTTTGCATCAAATAGTTTAATGATAGTTTGATGTAAAATTTAACTTTCACACTTGTATGCCTTCCTTGTACTGCTTACAGTAGAAGTTCGGTTGTACGCCACCTTGTTCAGTTTCAAACCTTTAGCTTATGCTTAGGAGAATTTTTCATTTGAATGCAAGACTTAGTAATATCACAGAATCACAGAATCACTGAGGTTGGAAGGGACCTCTGGAGATCATCTAGTCCAACCCCCCTGCTCAAGCAGGGTCACCTAGAGCACGTTGCAGAGGATTGCGTCCAGGCGGGTTTTGAATATCTCCAGAGAAGGAGACTCCACAACCTCTCTGGGCAACCTGTTCCAGTGCTCTGTCACCCTCACAGTGAAAAAGTTTTTCCTCATGTTCAGATGGAAAAATATGAATATGAACAATTCATGAAAAGCTACAAAAGCCAGAGACTGCCACAACCTGGCAATTCTGGAAACTTCCCAGTCTTTTGTTCATGCCTCATCCTTGTGATATGCACTGAAAGAGCCAGGCTTGCAACAGCTCTTTCTCCAGCTCAGGCAGTGTAATTAATGATGGAATTAAGGTTACTCAAGAAAGAACAATGAAAGCTAATCTCTCTCCCTTGTCCCTGAGGGTTGAGTACTCTGGAAAGCTTACTTTTTTTTTTTTACTCCACGTGTTGTGATGTACTTCTTCAGCCATCCAAAAGGGATTTTTTTTTTCAATTAAGCCTCTAGTCTTTCTGCTCCCCATGATGCATTTCACGGCCACAATACAACCTTCTGTTCATCAGTTCAAAGGGTAGTCTTTCAAGTTGGCACTGCTTTAATGATTCCTTTTTGTTTCTTCATCTCCTTAACCAAATCATCAACTCAACTTTTTCTTCTCATTTCTGGAAAGCTGTCATGAACTGTCTCCAACATGTTACCTGTTTAATGTCCTCATTGGCCTTTAGTAAGGAATTGTTCCTCAAGTCAGCCTGCTTTTTCCAAACTGCACAAAGGGATTTCTACAGGTTTGTAGATACGAATGTACTTTTGGTCCCATGCAACGTCTCTGGATAATCATCAGTTCTCGCAAATACTCTTTGAAGTGTTCTGCTCAGTTTCCATAAGACAATGCTAGCAATAGTTCTCTCCAATTCTGTGCTTACTAGAAACTCTCCTCCTGGCTATTTTTCAGTGTGCAAGACCTCTGTCTTTGATCAAAGCCGTCCCTGATTACCTATTCTATTAGTCCACATCTTTCTCTACTTGTTTCCTATTTTGGTGCCAAGTAGTTGCCCTCAATTGGCAGTTCCAGCATGGTTTTTTCAGTTTAGACAGAAGCCAGGCCAGTCTGTCAAAGGCAGAGGTTTATATTACAGAACATGCCCAAGATGTAGGCAGCCGAAACCGTTTCCTCAGAATTATCCTAGCAACCATGCTAGTCAGCATGGCTTCACCAAGGGGAAATCATGCTTAACCAATCTGATAGCCTTTTATGCTGGAAGGACTGCCTGGGTAGATGAGGGGAGAGCAGTGGATGTTGTCTACCTAGACTTCAGCAAGGCTTTTGACACTGTCTCCCATAACATCCTCAHAGRBAAGCTSAGGAAGTGTGGGCTAGATGAGTGGACAGTGAGGTGGATTGAGAACTGGCTGAATGGCAGAGCTCAGAGGGTTGTGATCAGCGGCACAGAGTCTAGTAGCTAGTGGTGTCCCCCAGGGGTCAGTCCTGCATCCAATCTTGTTCAACTTCTTCATCAATGACCTGGATGAAGGGACAGAGTGCACCCTCAGCAAGTTTACTGATGAGACAAAACCGGGAGGAGTGGCTGATACCTCAGAAGGCTGTGCTGCCATTCAGAGAGACCTGGACAGGCTGGAGAGTTGGGCGGAGAGGAACCTCMTGAAGTTCAACAAAGGCAAGTGCAGGGTCCTGCACCTGGGGAGGAATAACCCCAKKCACCAGTACAGGTTGGGGTTTGACCTGCTGGAAAGCAGCTCTGCGGAGAAGGCCCTGGGAGTGCTGGTGGACACCAAGTTAAGCATGAGGCAGCAATGTGCCCTTGTGGCCAAGAAGGCCAATGGTCTCCTGGGGGGGTGCATCAGGAAGAGTGTTGCCAGCAGGTGGAGGGAGGTGATCCTCCCCCTCTCCTCAGCCCTGCTGAGGCCACATCTGGAGTACTGCGTCCAGTTCTGGGCTCCCCAGTACAAGAGGGATGTGGCACTACTGGAGCAAGTCCAGCGAAGGGCTACAGAGATGATTAGGGGACTGGAGCATCTCTCTTATGAGGAAAGACTGAGAGAGCTGGGCCTGTTTAGCCTGAGGGGGGGATCTTATTAATGTATATAAATATCTAAAGGGAGGGTGTCAAGAGGATGGGACCAGACTCTTTTCTGTGGTGCCCAGTGACAGGATGCGAGGCAACAGGCACAAACTGAAACACAGGCAGTTCCACCTGAACATGAGGAAAAACTTCTTCACTGTGAGGGCGACAGAGCACTGGAACAGGTTGCCCAGAGAGGTTGTGGAGTCTCCTTCTCTGGAGATATTCAAAACCTGCCTGGATGCGATCCTGTACAACATGTTCTAGGTGACCCTGCTTGAGCAGGGGAGTTGGACTAGATGATCTCCAGAGGTCCCTTCCAACCTCAACCATTCCATGATTCTGTAACCATCAGTCCAACCAGCAAACAGCTGGGACTTCCTTGGGTGAGAACCACTTCCTGCGGTTTGTTTTTTGCAAGTTCCTTCCTGCTACATCTCAGACGGATGAATCCCAAACTCTTTTGCTAGGAGAGGTAGGCAGTTTTTCCTTGTAGGTAAAAGATGAAACTGAAGCCAGAGCTTCCACTCCCCCGGTAGATGCTCTAATCCACTGAGAGAGCACCTAGTATTTCTGGAAGCAGTAGCCTCTCCAAGTGGCTCACACAAATGGTGCAGTCAACATACCCTACATTTTTCACAGTTACGAATTAAATTCCCTGAACAAATCTATCTGACCCCACATGGATAACACTACTTCAACTCTGTAGGTGTAGTGTGGAGAGCTGCTGACATAGACTTTGCAACATGGGCAACTTGGACATTTTATGGACCAGATTGTGCTGTGAACTGGACATAGGACTCCAAGACCAGAGTGTCACACTAGGAGTCACAGTACAGGTACTTTAAGAACACTAGTCTGAATGAGGTAAGACATGTGAAGGCATACCTGCTTTGTGGACTCCAACTAGTCTTAGGCTTGAACTAGTAGCATCCAGGTGTGGGAACAGCCATGCTCAGGAATTTTTCATGTGGAAACAGCAGGCACCTACAGCCTACAAGCATCACTAGGATCAGGCAGCAATGGAGCTAGGGCCTTGAGAACTGCAATTCTGGGTATAGCACCTAATCCTTTTGTGTTTGGAGCCTTGATGACAGCTGTGATACTGATTCAGTAATCAGTGGGCAACTTACCTAAACTGTCTCTCTCTATTTCCCCCACCACCACTACCACTAATAAATTGAAGACAGTAATTAGATAAACACAATCTTGTAAAATTAATTAACGCTTGTATGTACTGCAAGTGTCATACAAGATACAAAAGTGTCATTTCTTGCTGGTTCACATACTGGGGTGAAAAAATCTTGCTGATGGCAGCATATCTTCTACAGCTGAAGGGAGAAAATTAATATTTGTGGGAAAGGCTGAATAGGTATGTTGTGTGTCTCTGTGCTTCTTAATGCCTGTAACAAATTCTGTAGCTAACTTAATATACTGATTTTACAATTATATTTCTGTATAACATTCTTCCTGCTGATTTTTTTTTTTTTTTAAGCAAAGAGAAATTCGGCTTTAAGGTGAAGAGGGAAAGGGGGTGGATGCAAAATTATCGGGGGGGGGAGGGGAGACCTTGCCCCTCCAGAGTGAGTTTAGAAAGCATCCCGCTCCCTCTCTCCCCGCTCGGAGGCGTGCAGGGGCTGCGGCACGGTGCTGCTCTCCGCAGCTCTCAGCCACCCCTTCGCCTGGCAGAGGCAGTCGGAGCCGGGGGGAGGCGCTGCGAAGCCGCGGGGACGAGGCGGGCGCAGCCGCTGCTCGCCTCCTGCGCGCCGGCCCGGGGAAGGCGGAGGCGACCGCACCGGCGGAGTAGCCCCGGTGGCCTGGTAAGGAGCGGCGCAGGGAGAGGCCCTGCAGTGGCGGGTGGGGGAGAAGCGGGGATCCTTTTCTTGCCTCTTCTGATTTCCTCTAAGGGCTGCTACTGCCGCATGTGCGGGTCCCCTGCGGCGGGGCTGGCGGGCAGAGCGGGGGAGGCAGGGTCTGCGGCGGGAGGAGGACGGACAAACGTCGCTTTGCGTTGGTGCCGCTGGGCGATGCCGGGAGCTGCGGGCTGCAGGCGGGGGGCGCGGAGCTGAGCCGTACCAAGAATGGCGTCTCTGCCCCGAGCCCGCTTCGCTTTCCCTGCCCCTCGGCACCCTCTGCACAGCGCCCCGCTTAAAATTTAGCCTGGCGGTGCGAAAACAGGGTCGGGCAAGGCAAGATCCTGGAGAAGAGGATCCCGGGCGGCCTGAGCCGGCGGGCATCCCCCGCCCGGCCGTCAGCCGCCCCGGGCGTGCGCGGCCGTAGCCGCGCGGTGCGAGAGGCAGCGGAGGGGAAGGCAGAGCGAAGGCGCTGCTCCTCCCTCCCCCGGCCGGATATATAGTATAAAACCCAGAAGGGGAGGAGAGGTTTGTATTTTTTTTTTTTCGTCCCTTTCTTTGCCGGGAGTTGCTTGTGTACTAGGGGAGGTGGGGGAAGCGGTCTGGAGACAGGAACTGGTAGAAAAAGCGGTAATTAAAGGTAACAGTCTGCTGGGGGGGGGAGGAAAAAAAAAAGGGGGGGGGAACAGGGGACGTTACGGAGGGATGATGATGTTGCCCGGGGAAGGCGGCACGGGGAGCCGAGGGCAGCCGGGCCGGAGCGGCTGGACGCGCCCTGTGGGAGCCGAGACCGGGGCTGGGCTGGGCCGGTACTGCTGTCCCGGCAGCAGAACCCGACGCAGCGTGCCAGGGCGGCGGCGTGTCAGGCGGGCAGCGAGATGCGACGGTACCTGGAGGCGTCGGTGCTCTGCGCCAAGCGCGCGCTGCGGGGCCGGACCCCCCCCCCCTTCCTCCCGGAGCCCCCCCGAGTCCCCAGGCTGCCCGGACCCCGACCCCCAGGGGCTGGACGCCCCCCCGGCGCAGGGCGGTGGCCCGGGCAAGTGCGGGGGAGAGCGGCGGCTTCAGCCCGGCTCTGCGCTTCGGCTTCTCCTTGGGAAAGTTCAAGTTGAAGTGCAAACCTGTGAATGAAGAGAGGAGTGTTGTGAGCCCTGATTCACACCAAGGAGGTTTGATTTGGCTAGGGATAATTCGAGTGTGATGTTATCCAAAAATGGGGAGAGTGGAGACGCTTCAAGGGGAAGTTTGCCCTTTTCATTTTCCCTATTATAAAACCCATGCATAAAAATGAATGTAGTATATGGCACAGCAATGGTTTTAATCACGTGAGAAGAGCTCATATTCTGAGACTTGCTGCTGTTTCTTACATTTCATTATGAATAGGAAATTACTAGATATCTCTGCCGCCCACCGATGTGGCACCACAAAGATTTATGCCAGATTTTTTTTATCAGATCGTATGAGACTATCCTCGATTTTTTAGAAATTAGAGGCATCTGACCTTGTCGTGTCTTGTGCAGTCCTTTACAGTAATGTTGTTACACAGAATAATTTGCTTTTACATGTTTGCCTCAAAGCCTTTTAAGGGCATAGCTAGAGAAGAGAGACTAGAGCTAGAGAATGATAGACCATTATCTTGCAGTAGGAAGCAATGAAACTAAATGGGAGATGCTTCACCCAGAAATACTGCACCATAAATTCAGTCAAAGGATTAGTTTTACATCTTCTTTTAGACTGCATTTTTGATTTCTGTGAAGGTAATTATTTGGCTAGAAAAATGTCCCCCAAATCCATACCTGCTCTAACCCTGTTTCACTTGAATGTGTATTAAAATAGGTGTAAAATTGAAATGTCAGTTGGTTCCAAAGATGTGATAAAACACCTGGCCCTTCAAAAGTTTTTAATCCTAAAGCCACAGGTTTTGGCGCGTTGCTTTAGAGCTCAATTTTCTGCATGTGTTGGTGTTCTGGGAACCTTCATCTCCCCTTGATAAGAAGCTGATTGCAGTTCAAAGATGTGCTACTAGAGTTTGTTTTCATTTGCATCTACCATACAAAAGCCTCATTGTTTCCTGCTTACCTGTAGTATGCTGAAACAGTACTCTTGAATAGGAAAACATAAGTTCTGTTTATGACTGTATAATACACCCAATCTTCTTCTCTTGAAAGTAACTACATAGTTTAAAAAATATACTGATGGTTGCTATAGAGGAGTTGTAAAATCCCCCTTTGTTATAATTCAGTATTTTAATGTCCAGAACTAATGCAGTCTCTTTGCCTTGTATAAGCATGTTGTCAAACTTATTACAATTTTTGTAGAAGTAACACTTTAAAGCTTTTCCTTTGTGTTTTTTTTTTTTGGGGGGGGGGCGGGGAAGGGAGGTTTGCCTGGACTAAAATCACAGCAAACTTCAATACACAGGTGATCAGGATAGAAGATTTTTGGGAGGGGAAAGATGCATTCACTCAAAGAGATCTGAATTAAACATGAAGCAATAGCAGAATTAGGCCAACCTTTTACTATATTTAGAGGATGTTCAAGGATGCATCTGATACTCTAATGAAGCTCCAAATTCCTGATTTCTGCAACTTTGAGTTTCAATTCTCTCTAATCCCTATTAAGGCTAGTTTAGGTAGTGGTGGGGAAGTGCTGTTTTAGAACAGTGGTTAACGATCTTGAAGAGCATGTAATAAAAACCTGAGTAAACAAAAACCTTAGCATGTCAGAT
This sequence comes from Apteryx rowi, assembly GCF_003343035.1. NCBI lineage: Eukaryota > Metazoa > Chordata > Aves > Apterygiformes > Apterygidae > Apteryx > Apteryx rowi. The sequence goes on from NW_020447233.1 coordinate 8,659, forward strand.
GGATGAAAAAAGAAGAGTCCAGGGATGCACTGCCAGAAAAGTAGTAGTTAATGGCCTGTTTACAGAGGCAGAGTTTGCGGCTCTGTTGCAGAAGTGACTTTGACTGATAAACTTCCCGTGCTTTCCCCCAGTTCAGTCTGGATCTGTGATGTGGCTCACCGTGCAGGTGGGTGGTGCTGGTATAGAAAACATGGTTAATGACAGGGCAGAAGAAACACAGTGGGGAATGGGGAATATGGATATTATGAAGGCACAGAGATTGACATTTGGTCGGCACATTGCAGTAGAGGAGCACAAATGAGCAGCCAATACCTTCAGCAACCTCTCTGCTGGTGCTGGTTTCCAGTCCTGTGGCAGAGCACAGATCCTTGCTTCAAGTGGGCAGCCTGCAACCTTGGAATGTCATTGTAAGAAACTTTTCTTTTTTTCCCTTATATCCCACATAGGAAGTTGCTAATTCTGATTAATTTGCATATTCTGTTCTCCAGTGGCAGTTCATTTTGATCTCTACAAGGGACAGATGATATAAATGAGGGCATAGGGAAGGAGAAAAAAGTATCTGTCTTGAAATGTGAAAGGGAAGAACCCATTTTGCTTGGTGAGACCACAGATCTGAGTAGTTCATAGAAGCTGAAGGGCAGCGAAGGGTGAGAGAGTTGGAAATACTCTACCGTCTAATGCTTGACTGATCTGAGGAATATTCATTATCATGTTATGTTGTTTGCTTTTGTTGTGTAGGGAAACGTTGGGGATAATTGCTACAGGGGATAATGTTAGCTCTACTCTATCTGCATTATTATCCCGTTACTACTATTTAAAATTATAGCATTCTTATTCCCTAGTACTTCTAGGCTGAATTTTATTAACTAAGCCTGATGCACTTCTGAGAAGGTTCCCAAGGTCCAACTGACTCTCAGGAATGTCAGATCCAGAAAAGGCCCTGGATCCACAAAGGAGGCTTAAAAAATGAAAGCTTGAATGTTGCAGTGCTGTTCAATAGAATTGGCATTATCTTAAGTTATGTGCGGTAGATCATGGGAAGAGTTAAGCATCTGCAGACATACATAGAAATGAGTGTTGACTAAGGTGTGTTCACTTTCCTGGCACAGCAAGCTGTCGCACAATGGCAGTTCTTGTCTGGGAGCTGTTCATCTGTATCAATATGATGCTGTGCTTTAGCTACCAAAACTTGCCTCTCAGCAAGGCAAAGGGTGTGATTCAGTGGTCATTTTACTTTGACATAAATGCAGGCTACTGCCAAAGGGTCAGCATGTCTTCTTCACCCCTGGCTACATGTTTCTGATCTCTCACTTGTGCTGCTACTATCATTTCTGGCCAAATGCAAATCCATTTTTGTTGTTGTTGGCTTGGTATTCAGTTGGATGAGTTCCTGGGTCTGACTCAATGCATGACTAAAATGCACTAAGTAGTCAGCAGAGACTTGCAGTTGGGGGAAAGAGTAGGCCGATCCTCATCGCTCTCAGTAGGAGTCCCATTTATGCCAGATTAAAAAGATCATGAAACTACAGTATAACAAGCTCTGTCTCAAAGCTATGTTAACACTTCTGCATGGCTTCCAGATCAGATTTGGCTTATATCTGGCCGATTTGGAGAGCGAGGTGAGGTACCTGTCTATCTTCTTTTATCTGTGAAGACATACTCTGACAATGCAATATTCCAAGCCAATGTAAAGCTAGCCTTAGCGCAAAGCTAGTGACAGAGGAAACTTGAAGGAAAAGAGGTTATTTTAAATATCTGCACTCTTGAAGGAGGTGGAGCCTTATTCTGGTGTGCTAAAAAGTGTCTCCTTCCGCTCAGGATGTGGAATTCTGAATTCAGCTTTTGGGTCAGTTCTGCCACTGACCCAATTTCCACCCTCACCACCACTCCTGTTGCCTTCAGATCCACCTGTCCTCTATTTAAATTACAAATTATCTAAGCTCCAGTCCATCTTCTTGTGCTGTATTTGCAGATGGCCTGTACTGATAAGGCCCCAATTCATGGCATGAGTTCTTTGGTGCTGTGATGATATCAACAATAAAAATTTCTCAGCATGGGATGATCAGAGGAAATAACCATGGAGAAGTATTTTCCTATTCTGATCTTCCTTGTGAAGTCTCCTGGACTTCAGTGAATCAGTCCCTGTGGACTCATGCACAGTGCCAACATGGGTTGCCATGCACTGTAGCATCTCAACCCTCCTTGGTATGCAGCCATGTCTGGCAAAAGTTCTTTTTCATTTGCTATCACTATGGAGTTTATATTGAAACAGAATTCTATATAAATATATACATATATATTTATATTGTATATATTGAATTAGCAGAACTGTCTTTTATTGTATTTTCTCCTTCTTATTTTAATTTTGAATGATAAGCCCATAACTCTTATTTTTAACACCATCTGAGGTAGAAATTTTATCCTGGGTTTTTGTTTTTAATTTCTGCTTAAATAGTGTTTTAAAGATTCCTTTAGAAAATGTAGTTGGTTTTGAGTGATGTACTTGTACAGATCATAGTGTCAAAATTATGGCTTGTTAGGTCTTTACACACTGAAATAGTCAATAGGAGGCTCTTGTGTGTAGGCATATAATTAATATCCTATTGGTAATTACTGGAAACAGGAAATCTCCTCTCCCACAAATCTTTGGCTGCATTGGTTTTGTTAAAGTATGAGGCAGTATTGAAGGTTTTGCAAAAAAACCCTGCAGTTTGACTATAATCGTATTCAGTTCTAAGCTTATATTTAGCTCCTTTTGTAAGAGCTGACTGTACGTGTGTTTCTCTTTGTTTGTACCTGTGTTTAGGCAGTTGCCAGCAATTACAAACTGCATGGAGCTTAGCTCTTCCACCCATACTCCCAGAAGAAACTACACTGTGCCAGAAAAATACCCTATTGTGTTTAACTGTTATTTTCTGCTTGCTGAGCAGCTATGCAGGAGAGGTGCGTATTATAGGTTTTCCTCATACTAAATTTCATTTTTAATCAGTTATGCCTGTATCTGCCATCTGCACATGCTCTGAGAAGCAGCAAGTTGCCCTGTACAAGTTAGTAAAACAAATATAAATATTAATGACTGGTTAATGCATGTAAGAATGGCAGGACTGGTCACAAACCTGGATGCTTAAAATTTACTTTCTAGAGCTGTGGTTCAGCTTTGCCTTATCCAAGCCCAGATCCATAGTGCCATCATGTGATATTCTCTTCAGCTCAGGTTACATCCTATTTCATGTGTGGTCCTCCCGATTGCAGTATTGCTATCTCGATTTTGGAATCTGGCCTGTAATCAAGTATTGAATAAGAAGGGCTTATTCATTTTATTGGTGAATAAGGTGAATAGCAATTTTACTGTGGTGTGCTCTGCAGACTACAAATGTAAGTGTATGTTTTCAGCTTTAAATGACTTGTGCCTACTTTAATTGGAAACTCAGTTTTCACAACTGTATCTGTTATGATGTATAAAGCTGGGACCAGCTGGACAGACAACTCCCTTTTTTGTTTGACCTTTCTGAAAGCAACTATAGAAACTCTTCACTGAAGGAAAGAGAGATTCCCTGATCTCGCTGATGGTCCTGTAAAGAAGGTGGATTTATTTTGCAACCAGTGGTTCAGGAGAGCCTTTTCTTAAAGGCAAGAATGGGCAATTATGGGAGAGCTGTACAGTCTCATTCATGGGATACTGAATATAAATACACTGTGGTGAATCCTACTGTCACTAGAATATTCCTTCAGAAACTTCCTTGATACTGTGAGTGAAATTGTGAAAGACTGTAGTTTTGTAAACAATGCTATGGATGGACCATAAGGGAAAGATGTACAAAGGTGTACAATTATTTATTGACGTTAAATCAAACAGATCTGGCTTTGAAAAAATCCGAAGAGCAGAGATGGTATGTAAAAAAGGTGCCAGCCCCTTTTCAGGAGCTTAATTCCTACAATACACCTTAGTAAATCCTATAAGAGAGATTCTTATGTTATTCACAAAATATATGGATATTAGCAAAGCACAGTGGTCTTCTAAAATGTTCTTTGAGCTGAGTGTACCATAGAGTTAACAACGGGATATACGAATTGGTTTGGTAGGAGCCAAAGGTGGTACCGTTTAATAATTCATTGGTGGTATATGAATTTGTCTCAGTCGTCTTCAGAGATAACTATGATATCTCAAATGAGAGTTAAAAGTGACCCTTAACTAGTAGTGTGCTACAGCTGATGCAGTGTGGCAGCAAATGACAGCCTCTGAATGCTTTTGTATCCTGTTGCAGTTGTTGCTGGTATGCAAGCTAGCACAGTTTTAAAATCAATAGCGGGGCTTTGCCCCTTAAGGACAAGTAATAGTAACATTGAGAAGATAGTAGCTGCAGCAGTTGGCACTGTTTCAGTGAGCTGGGGTTTGGCTAATGTTTACTATGTAAAGTAGAAAAGGGGTCTGAAATCAGGGATATGGGGGCAGTAAAACTATCCAGACAGAATAGCTGCGCTTTTTTTTTTTTTTTTTTTTGTGCAAGCACCCTGTTTTGGTGAAGCATGCTGTCCTACAGAATTTTGGGAACCTGCTGTCCTACAGAGATGTTATCTTATGTTATCACTTTGCCATCATTGGTTCCAGTTGTATGTTGACTGCATGTGTAGACTTAGTATTGTCAATCATATAACAATCGTTTGGAAAATTACTTTCCCGTTACTGCTCTCATTTCGAATGCTGGCCTATGACAGAAAAAGTTTTGCCTGCTCTCTCTGTTTTGAGATTTGCTATAAATAACTGTGGACCTCTGAGCTTTGCTCCCCAATGCAATATCACTCTATGACTAATCATACAAGGTTATTCCCCACTTGTGACAGTTTCCCCAGCACAATATCACTCTATGACTAATGAAACAAGGTTATTCACTGCTTGTGAAAGTTTGCTCAGTTATGGAGGGCTGTGTTGTCTTTCAGTTTGCAGAAGCATCTGAGATGTAGCATTGCCTCCTTTATCACCAAGGACTTGAGAAACAAGAGTTTCTTGTTTCCAGCATGGCTGTAAGGGAACACAGCTGTTTGGGTCTAGGTTCAGTGTTGGAGCACTCAGTGATGCTCACTCCTAGACAGCCTCCTTAAGTGTGGTCCTAAGTGACATGTTTAGAAATGCTTCTCAGAAGCAAAATGGTCCTGATGGGTGGTGAATGTCCCCAGTTCTAGACTGACAAACCCAGGGACTCTGTCCACTCTGTTTCAACAGGGACCAGTGAACACAGACTGGTGGTGTGACTTCTGCCAGATCGTCACCTAGCTAGTTAGTCTGTATCGATGGCTTGGGCTTGAGCAGTGAGGCAGAAGCAGTTTGGAGGTATGCTGAAGAACACAAGGGAATAAACTTTACTGAACCTGTCCTGCCTCTGGGAAGTCAGTGAGATCAGCTGCTGCTGGTTCTCTCTAGTGAGGTGGGAAAGAGGTTGGCAATGACTTTCTGTGCCAGTATCATGCTGAGCCAGTAGAACGGTGGAGCCAGAGAGACTGTCGCAAATCTTTTCAAAACCGTCTGTTTTTACCACCTGTCATTGCCTATTAACAAACACACAGTCTTATTTGACGTTAATATTAAAAATCTTTCTGGGAGGGAGGCAGGCAGGGAGAGGGGGGTGGGCAGGCAGGGAGAGGCAGAGGGAGGGAGGCGGAAGCAGAGAGGCAGACATGCCTGCCTAATATAAAACACTTTCTGATATCTTCACACTCACAGTACTTTTCAGTGGGACTTATTTTTGTTATCAGCTAATCTGAAATGGATGGCATTTTTCTGTTTAAAACTAATTTTAAGGACAATTTTGAGGATGAAATTTTGTTACAGAAGCAGTCCTTGGCAAAACTTTCACTGAATGCACTGACATCAGCTTATTTGCTGTGTCTAGCTGTAAGTCAAGGGGAACATCACAGTTCGGGACTGCCTGCTGAATTTCCTTTGGCTATTGAATTGAATGTCATTGCTATAAAGCACGCAATTCCTTTGTTGGCCAAAATATTCCGGAAAAGACTGAGAGACTGTTGATCCCTAGGTGATTAATAAGACAGGCTAGTTAACTGCAGTAGGAACCCAAATTCTCAAATATTCACACTTCTAAATTGGATGTGACAGAATTATATCCTTAGACATCCCTGGCTTAATGTAACTGCAGCCTGACCACTTTACTGCAGTCCTGCAGACAGCAAAGAAACAGTTTGCTTGCATTTCTGACAGATACCTGTTTATACAAACTTGGAACTCTGCTAGCCATATACTCTAATGTTACATGCTGTAAATTCCACTTCACTACTGCAACTACAGCTGGGTTATCTTAGAGTCTTGCTTTTTACATGCCCTATGATCCTTTCTCCAATCACATATATTATTGCTCTGATGTGGTTCTGCTTCCCTATGGAGTCCTTTAGTTTGCCATCTGTAGGAAGAAATGAAATCCCACATCAAGATGTTACAGGCACTGGATGACATTGTCTTCTACCAGTGACCTCTTTTAAGCTCCCATTGCTCCTCTCTTTATTAAGTATTCCACAGCAAACTGGCTAAGCTAACACACTCCTAGTATGAAACCGAATGTCAGTGATCCTCACTACTATTTTGCTTTCTTCTGAAATAAAACTGGGTGACACCATTGCAGAGAAGAGAGGGCATGGGACGCAGAGGTACCAGGGTGTTCATGCCATATCAAATCTTGCACATGGATGCTGTGACCAAACCTGTCAACTCAGTAGAAAAGGCTTGGGGTTCTGCATACAACCGGTGACTTTTGCCTTAGCACTATGTCTAGCTACAGTTTTAATTTTTCTTCATTCTCATGCTTCTGTTCAGTGACTGCTGCCTTGTCCCACACATCCCCAAAATAGCCTGTGGATTGCTACATATACTTGAATTCCAGATTTCAGGGCACACTGAAGCTGCTAAACAATGTATTGATTTGATGGGAAACATAGGATCTTGGTGTATTCCCAGTTTATATATATATATTTTTTTCAGCTCCCCTATTTCCCAGTCACTGTGTTTTCTCCCAGGCATTTTGTTTTGTTCCCTTCGCCTAGTTCTGCTGACATCAAACTGGCAGAGGAGATAAGAAGACCAACTGTGTCCTTAAAGACTGATTTCTTAAGATGTATGGCTTCACTTTCATTTTGGCGTATCACCGACACTTCATTGCTATATAACATTGGGCAAATTGCTACCTCTGTATTATTCCCTCTGGCTCAAAAAAGAGTTTAACCCATTTCCACCATGTTCTGAATCTGTCCTATGTTTATGCTAAAATAAGCACTTTTATAGGTACCTGACTCAAATCCTGTGCATCATCACTCTTTGCTCCAGGGTCCAAGTCAGCAGGTATGCAGAGAGGAGATGTTTCTCCTGGTTTCTGGTGCTGGAATGCCCCATGTGTGGGGCATTAAGTGCTTCAGTCCAGCAGGTTTTCATCTGAATATTTGTTTTGGGTAGAGTACAACTGAGATACTGGCAATTCTTTATCTGTGTAGGATAACATCAAATTATCTGCCAGTAGAAATCCTAATGCTTTGGCTAGTTCAGGCTTTTTTCAATAACTGATTAGGCATTGCTTACTGCTGAGGAATTTGCCACAAAGAATTTCCAGCAAGCAAGTCAGGGATCAGAGGAAACTGTATGCTTCCAAGATGATAACACCCCGTATTCAAAGATGAGGTCTCTGGGCTCTGCCAACAGAACAATACTGTTGACTCAATCACATATGCAGAGCAAAACTCCTATCTGACAGCAAGGCAAAAACAGCATAAAGCTGTATTAGTAGCTCATGCTACTTAGCTTTGGAGGGTCTTACTTCTTGGGTTCCTCTCAAAAAACATACACCTGTTAATGTTACACTTACTGTAGCTTTGGTTTTCAAGTAGTAAAGGGATGTATCAGGAGAAAATGTATACTTCAATAGCTGCCGTTCTTCTGGTGAATGATAAACAAGCTGAAGTTGCATTAAATCTGAGCACATTTTTTGCAGTCTTTTTTGCAGTGCTAGATTTCCCCCAGGCCAAGACTGTTATGTATGTAGGAGGACAGGTTGCTTTGTGACTGCAAAGTTACATGTGATATTAAAATTTCAGTCTTAAAGGTTAAAGGCTGGCCCATCTAACTCTTACAAATTCACCTTAAGAAATGGATAGTCGTGTTGAAAAATAAGAAAAATAAATTATGAAATGCCAGAGTTTCCATTGCTGACCGTAGACTGAATCCTTGAAGATAGGGAAGTTTTTGCCTTCCGAAGCAATGGACTCTTCAATTATCAACAAACCAAATACTCTACTGCTCACTAACATTTAATTTCCATGGCAACCTACGCAACTTGATTGGCCTGGGAGATGAAGTGGGGTGATCTGGGGCCCTTCATAGGAATTTGTCTCTGATCTAAGGTTCAGGTGCTCAAAATGTTAGAGCAGTCACAATACTGTAATAGTAAAGCTATCTTTCATTAAATGACAGCATGGCCTGGAAAAATTAAGTTGCCAAGAAAAAAAAAAACTGGTACTATTTTGTGGATGATTTTTTAATCCTTAAATTTGTACTGCATGTAAGACATTCTTGGCCATATGTGGTGCACTTGGGATCCATTGAACATCTCCCTCACTGAGGTTATTTAATAGGTCTGGTTGCAGGACGCTCACCAGCATGGATTATATGAGGCTTCCCATCTTTGATAAAGCAGCTGTGAGCACATTTAGGACTGGATCTAAGCACTAACAGTTTAGGATTATTAGCTCAACTGATAAAGTTCAATTTGTGACTATGGTCACTTCTCCTTTTGTTTCCTGCAGTGACACAGATGGTATTGAATTGCTAAAAGGGGGGCATTTTATCACTTCCTATGTCTGACCATGAAGTGTTTTACATGGCAGAACCACTGCTTAATAGGATTTAGAAGATGGCAAAAAGCATTAAAACTGAAAGGATGGCGGCAACACTAATTTGGGACGACTAGCTCTGTAGGAGATAAAAGTGAAAACTGGTCTTTCTGCATCCCATCCACTTTGAAAGCCTGCAAACAGTCATTAGACACCCACCCACCCAAGGACTTAAAATCTGTTTTCTGTGTAGGCAGGCCAGGAGGATTTTTCTTAAAAGCAGATGAGTAGAGATGGCTAAGCATGATGAAAGATGAGGTTTTAGGAAATAACAGCCTGGCAGGCTAATTATCCTCTTCTGGTCTTTGTTGCCACTTATGAGGTAATGGAGGCAGGAGAAAAACATTCTTCACCTTCAGCAGTGAAGTTGTCTGTGTTTATGGCTCTTCACTTTCTTCCCCCAAAACCCATTCATTGGCTTCTCACTTCTGTTTTCATCAAGTTTGTCTCATGTAGCACTTACTTGTAGTTTGTCTAGTCAACAATAAGCTAAATTTACTACGTCTAATAATTGGAAGTGATCAAGACAATAGGATTCTTCATGCGATGCATGCAAGTCCTTGGCTGTATTTTTACTCTAAATGTTTTTTCATTGCTTCCTCCATCTTTTCACTAAAGTGTTGCATCAGCAGGGTTTGGTGCTTTGCTCTAAGTAGCTTTGTATAAATGTCACCTCGTGCTGATGACTCATTCATAAAATAAAAAGTGCATTTCCATACATTCCTTTTTTTTCTTGCTTACTTGCTTGAATTTCTTGAAATTCTTAAAATTCTTATCTGCTATGTGCGACCTTATGTCCTATGCATGCAAAATATAGTGCCCTGAATACTCTGTCTTAGCTAATTTCAGTCTAAAGGGCTTAGAATTGCCTGCAGCAGCTACCTTGAAAATTCAGGCCTTTTGTATAATAAATTTCATAGCAGTGTCACTGAGGTAGTTGTTTTGTGCCTTCTACAGACTGGTGCAAAAATGCTACCAAATCAGAATTTTCCACTTGCACGAATTGAGGTTTTACATCTATTTGACATTTGCTTTGAAAACAGAAGGTTCAGGAAGATTAAGGTTGGGGAAGTATATCCAGAGTTATATGTAACTATACTTCCGTGATGAAAAGGTCTTCATTGCCTTATCTTTAAAATGCCATTTTCTCCTTTCAACCCTTTCGCTGGGAGAGTTAACTTACCAGTCAAGCTCATTACTTTGCCCAATTTGAATATTTACCTCCTTTTCTTTATTAAAAAAAAAAAGACTGAAAAATAAAACATACCGTCTTTGTTTTCCTTTGCCCTCCTATTCATAAGTTCTAAACTGACAACTGTAGAAGACAGCTTTTTGTGTGTCAAACCTTTCTTTGTTGTTCAAATCAGCCTTTTAATGCACTGCAAATAAATATCTGCTGTAGTGTTAGCAAGAGAACGTATGTTCTGATGTCTTAGATTAAACATAAAAATTATACTAATATTTCTCAAACAGAACTGCATGATATAAGAACAAAACGTGAGTGTTTAGTTGTGTGTGCTGGGCCATGGGTGAAGTATTCTGTATCATCCTGAGAATGTTTTCTGCAAGAACATGTTGGTTTTACTGGTCTAGTAAGTCACTTGAATTTCTGTTTATTTAAACATATGCTTTTGGAGAGGTGCTTTTTCTATCTGATGTTGTTTTCCACTTCATATTTGTGAACAAAAAAATATGAGCCTAAACACAGCCCAAATGCAGTGTAATAAAGCATATGGTAGGGAGTAGTGTTTAAAAACTTCTTATGGTGGATATGGCTTGTCTTTGCTTGTTCTAACTTACAGTTGGCAAGAGCATGGTCAATATGTGTTTGAAGACATCAGGAGGCAGTGCCATAGCAAATATTTGGGCCCTCTAGGCTCTGCACTCAGAAGCAAGTAGTGACAAGTCTGCAGCAGATTGTAGATCCTTGGTTACATTCTAGCAGAATTCAAGTGAAATCTACTAATTTTAGTCTTGTTTAAGCCAGTGTGAGCTAATATTTCAGAATGGTGAACTGTTCTTTTTTCTTCATTCCTTTCAGTTATTTTGGAGACACTGTTAAGGGTCTTTCAACCGGAGAAAGTTTCTCTCTGTTATGTGTATTTCTCAGCTCTCTGTTCTTCTTTCTTAATCAGTAGTTAGAGCTATAGTGCTCTGAAAATTCAGGTTCTCTTCTTTCCTGTATCACTGGCTACCAGTGAGAAGTTACTTTTGTGAGATGGGCCCTCATTAAGATTGAGGGCTAGAGCACTTTGCTATTTTACGGAAGTCAGAGACAAAGCAGTATGATCATGAGTGTATGGGCAAGAGATGCCCTTTCTTGCAAAGTGGTCTACTGAGCCAGAGGCATGATAAATTCCTGTTCCAAATATGATTTTGTACAAAACAAAGGTTGTCTACAAGAACATAATTTAGCAGTACTTCACAGGAAACAAGGAATATTTTACTCTTCAAATCTCCTTAGAAAAGCTGGCTGTATTCAAATTCATCCATCAGGTTGGATGGGATTCACACTTGGATACTGAAAGACATAGGTGATATGTTTGCAAGGCTGTAATCTATGAAAAATGATGATAATCAGAGAGGTTCCTGATGACTAGAAAAAGGCTAACATTACACACCCATCTTTAAGAATAAGAAGGAGAATCCAAGGCTTGCCTCAACCAGTCTTATCTCAAATAAGTCAGTCCCTGGAAAAACTATGAATCACATCTGCATGAAGTCCATTTCCAAAGACATGACAGATGAGAAGGTAATCAAGAACAGTTGACCCAGACGTACCAAGGATAAGTCATGCTTACCAACCTGAGTGCCTTCTGTGATGAAATGACTGACTATGTAGATGAGGGGACAGCAGTGGATGCGATATACCTTGACTTTGACTTCAGTGAGGCATTTGTTACCATCTCTCACTGAGGAAGCTGTGAAAGTATGGGCTGGTGGTAGGGACTGAAAATTGTCTGGACATCTTGGTTTGAATGGTAGTCATCAACAGCTCTATGTCTAGTTAGTGACAACTAACAAGTAAACTGTGCAGGCATTAGGCCAATATGGCTGCATGTCTGTTAATACCTAGATGGTGAGACAGACAGCACCCTCAGAAAATTTGTAGACCACATTAAATTGGCAGGGAAGAGAGTTTAATACACCAAATGGTAGAAATTCAATTCAGCTGAACCTTGAGAAACCTGGGCTTTGAGCCAACAGAAACCTTGTGAAGTTCGGCAAGCATAAATGAAACACAGGAAGTTCCATCTGAATCTAAGAAGAACCTATTTTACTGTGAGGGTGACTGAGCACTGGAACAGGATGACCAGAGAGGTTGTGGATTCTCTATTTCTGGAGATATTCAGAAGCCATTTGGACACAGTCCTGGGCAACATGCTCTAGGTGACCCTGCCTGAGCAGGGGAGTTGGACTAGATGATTTCCAAAGGACCCCTTCCATGGTCAGCCACTCTCTGCCTGTGCAGAATAACCCCATGCAACAGTACAGGCTGAGAACCAACTGGCAGAAAAGCAATGGGGGTTTACAGTGGGTGACAAGTTGAAAATGACCCAGTGATGCACTCTCATTGCAAGTAATGCAAGCAGCATAGTGGTCTACAGTAGGAAAAGTATGGCCAGCAGATCAAGGGAAGTCATTATCCTCTTCTCAGCACTGCTGAGGCCATAACTGGTGTATTGTGGTTCTCCAGTTAATTTTGAGGTTCTTCAGTCCAAGAAGGTTGTTTGAAAAATGGAGAGAGGATCCAGCAGAGGGCTGCTGTCTGTGGGCCTGGGACCAATAAGCTGTGAGGAGAGATTGAAGGAGCTGGGCTGGTTCAGTTCAGCAAAAAGGAGGCTAAAGGGCAATCTTATATTAGCCTATAACTGCTTGAAGATGAGTTACAATGACAATGGGGCCAAACTCTTCTCAACAGTGGCAGATGGGCAAAACATGGGACAACAGTCACAGGTTGCAGCTTGGGAAGTTCAGATTGGCCACTAGGAAAAAGTTTTTCAGCCAGGGAGTAGTGCAGCCCTGTAACTGGTCACCTGAAGAGATGGTGGAATCTTTCCTTGGAGGTTTTCAAGACTCGGCTAGACCAAGGTATGGATGACCTGGTAAAGGTCTTTATTACACACCTTAGAAGCCCCTCTCTACAAAGGTAGTTTTCCTCCCTACCATCAGCTTGAATTGTATCCATACATAAGGTCTCCTTATTCCTGCACGATATTATGGGTTTTGTTTTGCTTAGCATTTTCAAATTTTCTGTTCTTTGACATGCCTTTGGGAAAACCTGAATGTTCACATGGCCACAGGAATCTGAATAATTTTTATTTGTTTAATTAAGTTGCCTTTTTTTTTTAGCAATTCTCTTTTAGTCATTCCTTCTTTCTTCCTAAGTGTGCTAGGAGCAATAGAAATGCATGGGAATCTGTTGTTCAAACTGATTTGTCAAAAATGACATGAAGATAGAGAGAATGAGATAGAAGGTCAGTCTACTCTCAAAATTCTAATGGATCAGTGTTGTTGATGATATTTTTTCTTTTCAGTTAAGTTGGCTTCTATTTATAACACTATACAATTTTACCATGGTTGTGGGCACTGCAAGATTTAATTGAAGGAGCCAATTTGTGGAAGGGGGTAAAGGAGGAGATAGAAAATTAAAAGCCAGGGTAATTGGGCATATGATTTAATAATTCAGGACAGGAGTGAGGAGGAGCAGTCAGGACCTTTGCACAAGAAGGAAAGAAGAACCCAACCCTACAGCCAAAGTCCCAGTTCCCCCCATGGGTGAGAAGGTCACAGAGTAAGTCTTGGGCACAAGCACTCCCTTGGGACTGGCTATGAAAAGGTATTGTAGTCATATGTTGGTTATCCTTTGTGGCTTATCTGAGTTCCAGTTTAACACCAATTTCAACTACATTAAGGGTAGGGCCACACAAATGTCACTATATTGCTTCAGGGCTGATTCCAGACCAAAACCAGTTTTATTTCTTTCAGTTAATCCCTGAGCCAAGAAACCCTGCAGCCCTGAGGTGAACCACTTCAGGGGTGTCAGATTTCATTTAGTTGCTCATGATTGTGTAGAGAGCAGGAAAAAAAAATGTGCTGAATCCAAGTATATGGTTTGAGAAAGCCTGAATTTGAACTCTTGGCCTTAGTTGGTATAAGCTGCTTCAGGGAACAACATTCAAGTAACTAAAACAAACAAAAGCTTACTTAACATGCGGTCATAGTCTTTCATTTCCTTGTTCAGTGTGTTTCTGTGGAATACTTTTCCAAGCTACACCTATTTGATTAATTTAGGCATTGCTATTGATTTACTGCACCCTTGTCTGCAAGAGTGCTATGCCATAAAAAGTTATGATGTGTAGAAATAATGTTTTGAGTAGATGTGGATTTCCTATGGTTGGTATTGCTATAGCAACACTTCTCTCCAAACCATGACTATAACTGCAAAAGATGCCATTGATCTTATATGTGGTAAAATATATCTATTTATTGCAAAACGGAACTGCCTAATGTCAAATGAAATAGAGACTTGTTTTTCATATTCATCCTACCACAAACCTTGATTATCCTTTCAACAAAAATCATTTTATATTGAGGAAATTTTTATCAGTGTTTTGGGAAACTGTTGCTAGATGTGAAAAGAGTTTTTCGCTATCAGGATTTAGTATGCTTGTTACTGCTTAGTTTAAGCATAATGATTTGCTGAGGCAGTTTTACCAGAAAGATTCTCTGTAGGAATGCCTCTGCCTCTGTTGGATGGTTTTTCACAAGAGGATAATTAAGACCTTGTCCAGATCTCTGAGGACACAAATTTGGGGGAGAAATTACATATAAGGTATCATGAAAATCGGTTTCAAAGAGAATATGTTCCTGACAAACGTTTCTTGTGTAAATTTGAGTCTCATTATTCATGTAACATAAGGATATGTGTGTTCAGATTTGTTTGAACTCCAGAAGTGTAGGAAGCAACCAGGGAGTAATTGTGTGTGCTAGAGCTGCCTGAATAGGGATTGTGGGAAGCAAATTAGCACCAAGAAATTAGATATGTTCTAATGATCTTCACTAGGGCTTCAAGATATATTATGTAGTCCCAGATGGTGATAACTTTCTGCATGCTCCAGTATTGCTGTGGCAATATAAACAGTGCAGTGAAACTATCCTCCCAGCATAAAACATTACTCAGCTTTTAGTTTCAGCTAAACCATACATAGTCATGCTGGCTCCTGTGCGTACTAGGTGAGGTGCAATGCCATGCTAATGGACGTTCAACCCCCAGGGCCAGTTCTAGCCCAAAAGCAGTTTTTCATCTTTCACCTGAAGTCTGAGCCAAGAGCTTTCTGCCAGCTGGGGAGTTTCCATACTATACAAGATGAGAACAGAGAGCATGGGGGAGCAAATTGAAGAAGATCTCCAACTGTTTTGTATAGATCCAGACTGAGTCCAACATGGTCAGCCTTTAGTGGGAACTAATAAATCCAACCAGGAAAATTCAGACTTTTCTGCAGTGTGCTATGTTCTGGGGGGGGCGGGCCTTACCAGCTCACTTGTGATATGGCTTGGAGCTGCATCTGGTCTAACACTGCATCCGAGCAAACATCTTTTGGTAAATCAGAGCTCCGAGCCGCTCAGCCACTTTGGCAGGTGTCAGTTTAGGTTTGTCTGGGTTTGTTAGTTCAGCTGTGCTGGCCTCCCCTGCCTTTTGGGTGACTCTGTACTGTTGTCCCTAATATGCTTTTTATATATCATCTTGGATATGCTGCCTGGGAGTTAACTATCTTTGACCAGAGCCAGAGTATCAGAATCTGATCAGTAAAATATGTATATAAACTCCCAAGCCCATAGAAATTAAAATCTATAAACCTAATTCTGATTGCACCTAGTAAAATGTGCAACTGCATTTATGAAATGAACTTTAAAAATGTACAGTGACAGCAGATAAGGTAAGAGTGTAATAGCATGTTATCTCAGTTTGACCTAGAAGCTGAGAAGTCCTTGTTGTGAAAATACAGGCATAAACCTATTTGGGGCTTCACAGGTTTTCTTCTGAATTCCTTGGATATGATCTTCTGTTTCGCCACACCTCTAAGTTATCCAGCCTGTAAGTCCCAGCAGGTTTTACGCTAAGGAATGACAGGCACATAGCCATAATTTTATCTGGATTTCTTGCTCCTGTTTGTTTTGTAGTATGTGTCCTGTTTGTTTGGCTTGATTTAAACTCCACTTTGTGCTTAGGCTTTGGAATGACTTTTATTGAAAGGTTCAAGGGTCTCAAGCTGGGATATCACAGAATCACAGAATTGCTGAGGTTGGAAGGGACCTCTGGAGATCATCTAGTCCAACTCCCCTGCTCAAGCAGGGTCACCTAGAGCACATTGCACAGGATTGCGTCCAGGCGGGTTTTGAATATCTCCAGAGAAGGAGACTCCACAACCTCTCTGGGCAACCTGTTCCAGTGCTCTGTCACCCTCACAGTGAAAAAGTTTTTCCTCATGTTAAGATGGAAGTGTCTGTGTTTCAGTTTGTGCCCATTGCCTCGCATCCTGTCACTCGGCACCACTGAAAAGAGTCTGGTCCCATCCTCTCGACACCCTCCCTTCAGATACTTGTACACGTTGATAAGATCTCCTCTCAGCCTTCTCTTCTCCAAGCTAAACAGGCCCAGCTCTCTGTCTTTCCTCATAAGAGAGATGCTCCAGTCCCCTCATCATCTTTGTAGCCCTTCGCTGGACTTGCTCCAGTAGTGCCACATCCCTCTTGTACTGGGGAGCCCAGAACTGGACGCAGTACTCCAGATGTGGCCTCAGCAGGGCTGAGTAGAGGGGGAGAATCACCTCCCTCCACCTGCTGGCAACACTCTTCCTGATGCACCCCAGCATACCATTGGCCTTCTTGGCCACAAGGGCACATTGCTGCCTCATGCTTAACTTGGTGTCCACCAGCACTCCCAGGTCCTTCTCCGCAGAGCTGCTTTCCAGCAGGTCAACCCCCAACCTGTACTGGTGACTGGGATTATTCCTCCCCGGGTGCAGGACCCTGCACTTGCCTTTGTTGAACTTCATGAGGTTCCTCTCTGCCCACCTCTCCAGCCTGTCCAAGTCTCTCTGAATGGTAGCACAGCCCTCTGGTGTATCAGCCACTCCTCCCAGTTTTGTATCGTCAGCAAACTTGCTGAGGGTGCACTCTGTCCCTTCATCCAGGTCACTGATGAAGAAGTTGAACAAGATTGGACGCAGGACTGACCCCTGGCGGACACCGCTAGCTACAGGCCTCCAACTAGACTCTGTGCCACTGATCACAACTCTCTGAGCTCTGCCATTCAGCCAGTTCTCAATCCACCTCACTGTCCACTCATCTAACCCACACTTCCTGAGCTTGTCTATGAGGATGCTATGGGAGACAGTGTCAAAAGCCTTGCTGAAGTCTAGGTAGACAACATCCACTGCTCTCCCCTCATCTACCCAGCCAGTCATTCCAGCATAGAAGGCTATCAGATTGGTTAGGCATGATTTCCCCTTGGTGAAGCCATGCTGACTACTCCTGATCACCTTCTTTTCCTCCACATGCTTGGAGATGGCCTCCAGGGTGAGCTGCTCCATCACCTTTCCAGGGATGGAGGTGAGGCTGACTGGCCTGTAGTTCCCTGTGTCCTCCTTCTTGCCCTTTTTGAAGACTGGGGTGACATTGGCTTTCTTCCAGTCCTCGGGCACCTCTCCTGTCCTCCATGACCTTTCAAAGATGATGGAGAGTGGCTTAGCAATAATGTCCGCCAGCTCCCTCAGCGCTCGTGGGTGCATCCCATCAGGGCCCATGGATTTGTGGGTGTCAAGTTTGCTTAAATGATCTCTAACCCACTCCTCCTCCACCAAGGGAAAGTCTTCCTCTCTCCAGACTTTCTCTCTTGCCTCCAGGGTCTGGGGTTCCTGAGGGCTGGCCTGAGCAGGAAAGACTGAAGCAAAGAAGGCATTCAGTAACTCTGCCTTCTCTGCATCCTTCGTCACCAGGGCACTCACCCCATTCAGCAGCGGGCCCACATTCTCTCTAGTCTTCCTTTTGTTACTGAGGTATTTGAAGAAGCCCTTCTTGTTGTTCTTGACATCTCTAGCCAGATTTAATTCCAAATGGGCCTTAGCCTTCCTCGTTGCATCCCTGCATACTCTGACAACATTCCTATATTCCTCCCAAGTGGCCTGTCCCCCTTTCCACTTTCTGTATACTTCCTTCTTCTGGTTGAGTTTTGCCAGGAGCTCCTTGCTCAGCCATGTAGGGCTCCTGCCTCCTTTGCTTGACTTCCTACTCATAGGGATGCACCGCTCTTGAGCCTGGAGGAAGTGATGTTTGAATATTAACCAGCTCTCTTGAACACTCCTTCCTTCTAGGGCCCTAACCCATGGGATTCCTTCAAGTAGGTCCCTGAAGAGGCCAAAGTTTGCTCTCCTGAAGTCCAGGGTTGCAATCCTACTTGGTGCCCTGCTGCCTCCTCGCAGGATCCTGAACTCCACCATCTCATGGTCACTGCAGCCAAGGCAGCCCCGAACCTTCACATCTTCCACCAGTCCTTCTTTGTTTGTTAGTACGAGGTCCAGCAGCACACCTCTCCTTGTTGGCTCCTCCACCACCTGTGTCAAGAAGTTGTCACCAATGMTCTGCAGGAACCTCCAGGACTGTTTGTGCCTAGCTGTGTTGTCTTTCCAGCAGATATCGGGGTGGTTGAAGTCCCCCATGAGAACCAGGGCCTGGGATCGTGAGGCTACTTCCAGCTGTCTGTAGAAGGCCTCATCGACTTCCTCTTCCTGATCAGGTGGCCTGTAGTAAACACCCACAACAGTGTCACCTCTGTTAGCCTGCCCTTTGATCCTTCCCCATAAGCTCTCGACTCGCTCTTCATCCACCCCTAGGCACAGCTCAATACATTCCAGTTGGGTATAGTTTGCTGAAGGACCTTTGTCTATGTAGTATAGGTAAGAAGTAGTGTTCCTGGGTTGCTTGTATCAGGAAGTAACAAAGTGACACTGTTAATATGATCCCATCCATTCGCTCTTAGGGGAGTTTCAAAGAGTTATTGAGAACAGAATCACACAGCCTCAGACTGTTGCTCACCTCCTGAAATGGCCTGTGCAGAATAGCCCAAGTAGTAGCTGGCTGTCCCTCTGTGTTCTTGGCATCCTAGACCATGAGGAAGGAAGTGTTGTTGCTGTGTCATAATAACGCCTAGAGCAGAAGCACAATTGCTTGCCTCGCTGGAGAGAAAGAGAGGGAGTGCAGCATATGGCTAATGCTTTAGCATCAGAGAGCATCACATGGCATGGATGTTTTCTGAAATCTGAACATGTTTAAGACAAAGCTGTTTGCTGTGTAATTCATGGCAGGCACAGTGTGGACATCAGGAACATTGTCTTGTAGCTGAGTCTTGTATAAGCTAGTTACAAGTTGGTTATCACAGGAGCAGGCATGGACTTTATACTGTCAAGTCTCATGCTTTAAGTATAAGACTTGCTCAGCTGACCTTTCTTCCCCAAAATTCTATATTAATGGATGGCTTCTCTCTGTCTCCCAGCCACACCTGGTGTGAGATGTGGTATAGATGGGGAGGCATCATTACGCTGCACTGTGCTGCACCCAGGTTTTACCTCCCCGCAGAGTCCTGCTGTGTGACATTGTGCATTGATTGCTCACTTTTTGCATGATCTGAAAATTTAATGCATTCAGTATAGGACCCTGATGCATTGCATCTTCTCACTGTGCCTGTGGTCATGCAAGCTAATGCATGGTGTCTCTCATTTGATATTGGAATAACCTGAGGAGTTTGCCTGTTTTTCTTTTCAGTTTTTAAGGATCGTGTAATGTAATATTTTGTTATTATTTTTAAGAATAATAGATTATATTTGCAGTGAAAGTTCAACAGAATGAATGATCTACATTGGTTTATGGTACTGAAGATTTTGCTTGCCTTTTTCACATAGTTAAAAAAGTGTTTAAGAAAATTATAGTGGCAGGTGCCTTGATAGCCAGGCTACAAGAAATCATTTGTGGGCAACAGTGGAGGATCTTTAAGGGAAAGAAACAAGTGTCAGTGTCTATTCTGATTTCCTACTAGGGAATAAAACACTTCTAACTTTAATTTCATGATTATGGCAACGTCCTTTCTAAGCTCTCAGCACATACTTCAAAAGCTATGGCTGTAATTGTAACTTTTGCTCCATTCTCCATATTTCTTGGTTATGAATTCTGGCCTTGTCAAGTGGATTGCTTTCATAACTACCAAACAACAACAAAAATCTAAACCACAAAACATTGTTAGACCAGCAATCTGCATTTCTGTCGGCCTCCTGCAGTGAAATGGAGTCACTCTGCATGCTGTTAATATAATGAACTACAGAAAAGTAATTTAGCAAAGTGTGAAGGCAAAAATTTCCTTGTTTTTCATTAGATGCTACTGCCTTATTAAGTCTGAAAATTGTGAGGGTTGTCAGCTCTTTTTTATGACTTAGAATAGTTCAAAGAGCTCAGCAGAGGAAATGTACTGTCCTACAAATTAGTTAAATGGGTACATCCAGTGCCTCAACGCCACATTGTATTTTCTCCAAATGTCAGTAGGTTCCTGTATGCTGCAAACTGGAAAGGAAATGCATTATATTGCTGGATGTGATTTTATTAAGTGACTTGTAATTTAAGTCACTTTATTTAAGTAATTTGTCACCTGGAGTTGTTTGAAGTTTTTTAAAGTTGTCTTCCTTTCCTAGCTTAAAGAGGTGTATCAAATACTGAATAAAAGACATTAGGCAGTAAACAATCACTTTTCTTTTTAAAGATGCCCACTGTAAATTTTGGGTTGTCTAATGAAGTAGATCTACTGAGCATATGAGTTGGGAGCATGTAACCTTGGGACCTTTGCTTTGTGCCTCACTCACAGACATTTTGATTTTGCATCGGGGTGATTACTCTTAGACTCTGTTATTGTCAAGTGGTACCAGTTTTGCCAGGCTCAGCTATTCTGGAAACATAAATCATGTCCTCAAAAATCATGAGAAATTATTAAATAAGAAAGCAATAGGAGAAACAAACAGATATGTTTGGACTCATTATCTTCAGTGTTCTATCTGCAGTAATTGAGGCAAAAAAGCAGAATTTCTCATGTAGCCATGGACTCCAGGGGCTAGCTGTTCAACAGAAATGCTACTGCAAGGATTGTAATACTATTATTATAGTATTCTGTCTTTAACATTGATAAAATCTGTAACAGATACTTAGCTAGAGCTAAAAAACAGCATATGTTGTCTTGGATGATGTCCACCGGCTCTTTAAATATAGTGCAACGTTTTCTTTGCATAAGCTGTCAATTCATTTTGCTCATAACCAAGGCAAATTTTGGGGGTTTTATTTAGTTGAAGGAAGAAACCCCTGAAATCTGATAACCATTTATTACAAAACTTCTTATGCTATGGATATGAAAATCCCTAAAATTAGGTGGGAGATGGAAACATGCCGGAAAATGTAGCTTATTTTATCTTTTGGATCATTGATTGGTTCAAAAAACAATCATAGCTGACACAAGAAGTTCATGCCATGGGACAGCTGAACTCTTCTCTGTATAGTTTTCATTTTGTTCTTTCTGGTTTGTTTGGTTTAGGGAAATTTAAGTCTCTAGTTTCTTTTGAGCATGATATAGATGATTCTTTGCTGTTGTGATGTTAGTTTAAAGCTAATACTATAAATAACACTGAAGTTTTGGTGGTATGCTGTCACCTGCTCTTTTGCACCCTAGATTTTTGTTTTTAATGTGTTGCAAGTGAAAGGGGATGAGAAGAGATAACTGCTGCCTGACAGTTCATTCACGAGCAAGAATCTTAATTTATCAGTTCCTTGTAACCCTTTGTTTTTCTCAGTTTTCATTTTGAGCTTGTCTTTTGAGCGTTACCAACGATGAACAGGGAAACTTGACAAATTTTACTCAGCTTCACGTGAAAATTGTTCATCTGTAAACTTCATATTTAAAAAGAAGCATAGGACTGAACACCTTCTAGCCAATTTGTTCTGGAGAGATAACATTTCAAAACAGATTAACTTAATGTGGCTTCAGGTGTGAGAATGTAGGCACTGTGCAACTTTGTTTTCTAATAAACACCAGTTTAAATGCTGGTTGCAGCTTAATGAATGTTACAGCCCCTTGAATTATGTGCTTCAATCCAGTCTTGGTATGTTTTAAAGTTAAGAACTGGCAATCCTGTGTCTAAACAACTTCTGTTTGTGGGTTTTGCTTGTTTTGTTTTGTTTGTTTGCTTTGGATTTTTTTTGTTTTGTTTAGTTTTGTTTTTTTCTGAAGAGGGAATGCTTCTTCTCTCACTTCCAGGAACTTCTGCATTTAATTTGTAGTGTTTTGATTTACAAAACAATTTATTTGTGTTTTCTTACTCATAAAAAAAATATCATTCTGAGCATAATGGGTTTTAGCTGCAAATTCTTACTGGCATGTAGTGATGTAATCTTGTTTTTGGCTATTTGCAATAGCTCCAGTGAAATGAAATGTTTTAGAGTATCTTGATTTTGCTCTCTGACAACTTTCCTCTCAGAGAAAACAGTCTTGGATTTGTCAGCAGAGAAAGAAAGGATTAAAGTGGGAAATGCACAACCATGACCATTTGGAGTTTCAACACAGTTCTTTTTATACAGATTTGTGCAAATGCTTGCGGTCTATATTTAAATGCTAAATACACAGATGCTGACATCAGTCTTAATAATAATAAAAAGTCCTTAAAAAATGAAAGTGTGAATTGGTATAAAAGTTAAAGACAGCATCTTTTTTTGTTTATAAATATTTTATGTTTAAACATCTCGGGCTTTTGAATATTGTGTGTCTTCTATCTACATCTGTGATTTATATTCATATTCAGAGGTAGAGTCCTGTTGTCTAAACAGATGATTAAATCTCTTTGAAGTGGTAACTTTTTTAGGACTTCATCAATTGCTTCCACTTTAAACATGTGCTTCAGATACTGTCCTGAATAAGAACATTTTCCAAAATCATGGGTTTAATGAGGTCATGCTGACTCATTCCTTGCTAAATTATGGTATGTGTTATGTCCTTGTAGTTCTCTTACCAACTGATTCATTCTGAAAATCTAGCAATGACTTTCCAAATGCAAGGCCAGTAAAATTAAGCTAATCTGTAGTTGGAAGGCCAGTCAAGCGAAGATAAAGGATGTGCCAAAAAAAAGGGGTGTTTGAAGTTTCTATGTAATTGTTTGGAAGAGTTCTCCTAACAGCAGAATCCTTTCTGTAATGAATTCTTTTAAAACTCCTTGTGCTTTTAGAAAACTTTAAAAAAAAAATCAAAAACAAAAACACCTGCCTTAGCATGAGTTCCAGATGTAAGAAATTTAGGTGTATTATATCCATTAAAAGAAAAAATACCTGGGGCTTTTCCCTCTTTTGGTTTGGTTTAGGGTTTTCTTTGTTTCAGTGCTCAGCCGAGATGTTCTGGGCGCATTTGTGCCAAGCAGAAACAGTCTTCCCCATTATACCCCAAGGTCTTCGGCAGATTTCTTTAGGAAAAACTTGCTGCTGAGCACCCCTTTGGCATCAGCTGTGTTTTTTCAGTGGAAGCCTTTATTCTGATGAACTTTTTTTTTTTTTTAAGCAGCACCTAATGCTGGGATTAGTTACAGTGCTTGATTTAATTTGTTAATTCTGGGGAGTTTGGAAGACTTCTCGAAAGAAGAGATTATTTTAGAGGAAATCCATTTGCATAATTTCTTGTCTTTTAACTGTGGTCAGTAGCACTTCTGAAATAATGTGCCTAAATAAAAACCACAGTTTTTATCTGTGTTTAGCAACAAAAAGAGTGGCACACATGCTTTAAAATTCAGAAAATGATTTAATTAGGTATAAAATTATTTATCTTGAGTGGGTCTCTGGTAGACCATTGACTCTTCTACCTTGAACTGTGGCAGCGTTGATAGCCACAGAGCTATCCATGTTAATTTTCAGTTAAGCATAGTTTTGCTGTGGGTTGCTTTGGTTTTGTTTGTTTGTTTGTCTGTTGCCAAGCAGTGCATTAAAACAAAACCACTTCCACCCCACTCTTTCACACGCATGGAGTGATCTGTGTCAAACAGATGCTTGACAATGGAGAAAAATTTTGTGTTGTATTTTTTGAGTTAGCAAACTCTAGCTGCTGCAGGCTTTGTTGTGGAATGGGTTTGAAAAGTAGTCAGCTTCCACCAAGTGCTTTCCTCCAAGGCAGAAGTCAAGGGACTGTCAGAAGACGCCTTTCAGATGATCAGAGCCTTAAATCCCCCTGGAAAAGGATGCAAACCCCACATGCTCAGCTCTCAAGTAGTAGATTTCACTCCTGTTAAGTCGAGTCTCAGCCCTTGAGTTGGAAACCCCCCTGGAGCAACAGAGCTGACAGCTTCGGGGCTCTTTGCTGAGAGTCTTTGACTTGTTTATTAAGGTGTTTGCGGGTATTAGGAGGGGGAGACTGAGTCAGAAAGTGAAATTGCAGGTGAGTCTGCTGTGTTTGGCATAATTTTAAATGCTCCCCCCCCCATTCAATTTTTTCTTTGGAGGGGTCTTTGTTTTTTAAGGGTTGGGGGGATTATTTTGCTGTCTGGGAAAGTTATAGTACTGTGCCTGTTGTTCTGGTTCAGAATACTCTTTGTTTTCCTGGAGTTTTCTCTGGGATAGAAACTTGGAGTTCCATTTTCATTTTCAATCACCGCTACTGATAATTATGAAATATTAGTGTAGCAGTGCTAGTGAGGCCACGATCCTAGATTGCAGTGGGGGACTCCAGCACTGCTTGCTGGTTGTCACCTCCTGGCATGGCATGGTACCCTCACTGTGTGTTGTTTAGCAATGGTCTTGCAATTTGGGGTGTACGGCTTTTTTTTTTTTTTTTTTAACCTGATAAAACTTTAATTGCCCCATTTTCCTCCTACACATTTTGCTCTCTAGAAGATCTTGGGGATCAGAAGGTACTTGTTATGAATGGCAAAGGTGACAAATAGAATAGGAAGAGTGTATGCAGACATATTCATTTGGGTATTTTATCATATTTGTTATTTGTTTTGCATTTCCTGAGATCATCTTATTTCCTAAGGGCTTTTGGGAGGCTGGTGAGCATAATAGTTGATCAGCAAGAATGTCTTCCCTCTTTTGCTGGCTTTTGAAGAATTTTCACCACAGAAAGGAGAAGGAAAGAAGAGAAGGATTATCTTCTTGGCCCTGAACATTGTATGAAGTAAGAATTGCCTCAGCTACTGCCAAACATGGAGTTCACCTCTCTGGTGAAAAGCAATAGTTCTTAGTGTGTGTGCAGCATCCCAGCATAACAGGTAACAGGACCAAACAACATGTGATAGTAAAAACACCATGGGAGCTTCATTTTGTGACTCAGAGATGATAACATATCAAGGTGGTTGTGAGTTCAGGCTCTCTGAGACGGAAAAGATGATAAATGTGGTTTTATTTGAATGGTAGCATTTTCTGACTTTTTTTAACTCTCATTTTATTTTTTTTCCTCTAAATTGCCTATGTACCAAAATAGAAAAATCCGAATATTTTCGTTTGTATCTATTAATAAATATAGACATGAAAACTTCAGGAAGGTTATGCTTTCATATAGAGTATGCAGCAGTAACACATCCATATGAAATATTGTGGTTAGCAATAAATATTTAAATAAACTAGAAAATCAAAAGGTATGGGTTATCCACAGTTCAAATGATGAGAAACAGTCATGATTGATAGCCATAAACAATTCATTTACAAATTTCAATACACTTTTTTCTGGGCCACATTTGATTTATTAATGTGTCTAATTTCAATAGGAATGAAACTCTTCCATTAACTTGATTTTAAACCTTTAAATTCCTTTTCAACATTATGAAATACAAGAAAACACACATTCTCTCTTTCGCTCGTTCTTGCACTCGCTTGTTCTCACGCTCTTTCTCTTTTTTTTAAGGCATCAACCATCTCCAAACTGTAAATGTCAGGATCTGGAGGCCCCACTGGTAGGCTTGTGCCATTTGAAAGTGGCATTCTTCAATGTCTTAAAGAACAGAGGAGGGATAGTGAGGTGAATTTTGGTCAGACAGGAGACAGATCATGCATCCCTCCAGCTTCACACGTGGTGAAGCATAAGATCTTAGCTGTTTCACAGAAAATAGGAGGGTAGCCTCTGTCCTCTATCTGAAGGAACGCAGAAATCATGAGGGAGTTCATGCGCTGTGAGATGTTTTGATATATTTACCCTTCCCCTCTCCTCATAGTACTTCTTGCTTTGGTTCCCCTCCAAGTAAGGGAGGCTTGTGTTGGTGCTTGTGCTTAGAAACTGTGGGTTCATAAGGAAAGTTAGTGGGTAATGGTAGTTATCCCCACCATATTTTCATCCTGCACTTCATTTCCATTTTCTGACTAAGTCAGGACAGTCAAAGGAGAATGGAAATGCTATAAGCAAATGACATGAAAGCAAGCTTGAATTAAAGTATCAAACCTAAGGTCAAAGATGTGGGAAGTTGAAGTAAGAAAGACTTGTAAGACTTGTTGTCTGCTAAATTTGCTGGCCTTTTTATATGTGTGCTTCATGAAGTTGCCCCAAGCTGGATGACTTGGAAAGGAGCAGAAGGTACCTGCATCTGTAAAATCCTCAGACTGGTACCGGATGTTCCTCTTCCTGCCCTCCAGCCTGGACAGTTAGCATGGTACAGAGTGTGAATTCTTTACTTTCCCAAGCAACCAATTGATCAAATGGGCAAAAGCAGTGATTCTTGACCTTTTTTGATCTATGAAAACTGAAATATCTATCTATAGTCTTTCTGGGGGGTAAACAGTTCCAGATTTTTTCAGTCTTTCATAAGACCCCCTTAGAGGTAGACTTTGGCTACAGTCTAAGGGATCTGGATCTTTGGCAGAAAAACAGAAAAGGGATGTCATGAAAGAAAAGTGGTTTTGTATGCTAATTTGATAGTGTCAGCCTGAGAACATCTTTATTGGAAGATAAACAAACAGTGATTTCCATCAGAGAGAACTGAGCAGATGCTCTTTTCCTGGCTCATCCATCAGAGTCACTGATTTTGTAGATCAGAGGTTACTACCTTGAGTTTTATTGTTTCTAATGTGCAGGATGTCCACGTAACAGATCTAGTTGTTGGAGAGGGGAAGAGACAAACTGTTTCAGTTACCCCCTGTGTCTGCCCAACAACTGGAAGGCAAAATGAATGGTCACTTTTTTTAACTTAAGAGCTAAGCTTCAGGAAATTACTTTTCCTAGTAGCTGGAGTACCTCTGTGAAAGAAGAAACCTAAAAAGCAGCCAGACAGGAACAGCTGGAGGCATTCGCTGAATTCTGCTTTAAAAAGTTTCATAGCAATACAGTAGAAGGAGTGGGAAGCTTAATTAGAAATTATTAACAAGTCCTAAATCTTTCTAAAAAATAACTCCTAATGTGACTCCTAATTATGTTTGTCCAGGTACAAAGAGTAGAATCATTTCACAGTATGAGAGAAATGGAAGAAATCCTACTAACTTTTTCTTTATGCCATATTTTTCATATTTTTCATAAATGAGATTTACGGAATGCTCTTCCCTGCCCCACCTGCAATGTCCTAATATGAGTGGAAGCCTATGTATTGTAGATTGCTGGCATGTTGCTTTTTTCTTTGAGTGCCAGACATTAAACACACATTTTCAAATTCTATACATGTTTCCCTACTAGCAAAAGAAGATTACAAAAACATGGTACTTACAGGGATGGTTTTTTTTCCATGTAGTTATAGAAGCTCAGGTATAGAAGCTCTATTATAGAAGCTCTGTGTCACGCTGGGGGTGTCAAACAGGTATACACAATGAATTATAAAAAATGCCTTACAGAAATTGTTGTTCATGCTAAAAGGTGTTAAGCAGAGCTAATTGCAATATATTTCCATCCAGATATGCATGCTTTCACTGTCAAATCATCCTTCCTACTGCTGCTCTAAACAAGCTACTTTCACAGAGTATAGATGCTTCTGGTCAAGAACTATCTTCTGTTTTATGTTTGTATGGACTTGCGTGAGGGGGTTCTGGGCCCATGGCTGCAACTCAGCAATGTGTATTGGAAAACAATATTTTTTTTCATTGATTTTCTGCCCCAAGCAAATAAACTTTGCAAAGCAAACAAATAGAATTAAAAACACAGCTTCTCTGAAGAAAAATGGGTTTTAATTTTCTGCTAGCAAAAATTTCATCCCTCTTGGCTTTTGGATTTATATGGCTTCTTAGCTGGGCTGAGAACTGCACTTTTTCATGACTGGAAGGATCAGTTTACCACTCCTGCAAATGTATGTACAAACAAATCACAGACCTAAACTGCAAGCATGAAATAACCTGATTCACAGTTATCTCCATTCATTAAGTACATAACCGTACCCACTTTAAACCCAATTGTGAGTGGAATACCGGACTGTTAGAAATGAAGTTCTTGAAATGACGGAAAAAATTTATTAGTACCAAAGCTGGAGTTGTAAGTTGTTTTTCTTTCCTCTAAGAAGAGGCTACTACTTACAGATTTTCCTAATGGAAAACTATCCATATTTACACTTAGCAAACACTGTGTGCTCTTAACTGTTATATCTTTCCATTATTTCCTTTGCCCTTTTCTTCTTAAAAAAGTGGGTGGATATGTGTGTTTGTATAAGAACTCTCCCCACTGACTATTTTTCATCTTCTTCCTTTTTCACCTGATCAAACTACTGGTAAGATTGTATTTAAGAATGAAGGCTGGGGGGGGTGTAAAGTGGGAGGGAATAAGTAGCTTGTATCAGATGCATGTAATATATTCCTCCACCCTCCTCCTCTTCCTGATGTCAGACAACAATAAGAGATAAACCCTTCATCTTGTCATCCTCCATCCTTATGTGTGCCTCACTGTTCCTCTCCTATGCACGGACTTGCCACTGAGTTTCTTATCAGGCACTATCATCACACCCATTGTATCAGCCACAAAATCATAATCTGCAGCTTAGATATTGTCATACTGTTTGCTGACACATCTCAAGCTAATCACGCTATGCATGGCACAGTGCCTTCCTTCCTTTTGTCAGCTACACAGTGTATGGTCATGCTGAAGTACATGCTTGTTAACATAGGTGAAGACTAATAGCTGTGCCTTGAGGCAACAGCCTCGAGGTAGCCCTTGTAACAGCAACCACAATTCTCATATGTGATGCAGTGGTTTGATATCCTTCTCCTTTGTGCTCTGTGAGATGAAGGAAGAAAGTGATCTAGACTTTAGCCATTGGAAACAGCTGCTCATGGTTGCACCCCTGCAAGGCAAGGATCTTGTATTATAAGCACAGATCTTGGGTTGCATGCTATAAACTCTGCGTTACAAAGACACTGATGCATAGATTCAGTCCACCAATCCTGGGATTGCTTGAAAAAAATTGCCCTTCTGTCCATCCACTTTCTGTGGGTGCAGCAGTACACGCCCATGATGAGGCAAGGTTAGTACCATAATTTGGGGCACTTGTGAAACACTGGAGGATGTAGCAAATGCTGTAAGATACGTGGAGACCTAACAAGTTTTGTGCACAGCATGTGAGCTCTGGCACAGTGTCTGCACTCATTAATACTTTTCAGGGCAGTGCCACAATCATTCTCTTGCTCCATGTTTCCATATGCCACGCGAGAGGTTCACCCTGGTCTTGTATTTGTTCACCATCCATGTTTCAGGTGTGATGTGGTGCAGCAATGGAGTGAGGGAGTCTGCTTGCAGCATTTTCTTCTTTCTGCAACTTCATGTGGTGATACTCCTCTTGTTAGAGTATCTAGCTTGTGGAGGCTTGTATGCCAGCTGAGGAAAAATTCTTGGGAGATCTGTAGTCTCACACTCTGTAGTTAGACACTTTGCTCAGCAGAAGCTTCCCACATTTTGGATGTGACAAGTGTGAGCAGGTACTTTATTTTTCAAAATCTTCTTGTCAGTGGAAAAAAAGCACTGAAAATGAGTTTCTCCTGTGGTGTGCTAAGCCATGGACAGCAATGGGCAAGTCAAAATTAATGCCTATGGGTATGTTTCTCTAACGCTTTGTCTTGGTCCAGTGCTGATGAGTGAGTCCCATCCTTCTTGTGTCTGATTATTACTTGAGAAAAATGGCAATGTTCTGCACTTCACAGCAGATTCCTCTTCCTTTATGTTTTTCCTCTATCAACTCTTTCTCCATCATCCATCCTTTCCCATCTAGATGGCATGATGCCGTCACTGCCACTTCCTTCTTTTAGGGCTTGAGACTACTGCCACAGCTAATAAGGCCTGTCGAACCTGTCCAAGACCACCTGGAGCCTCTTGAGTGGCTATGTCCCGCATGTCTCAGCCTCCCTGATTTTGAAAGTGCATCACAGAGATGTTTGCACAGGGTCAGCAGAGGTCCAATCAAAGCATCTGACCGGGGGTCTGCTCCACACCATACAGGGAACATCTTCATGCTGTGTGAGTGAGGCTCTCTTTACCCAGAGAGACCTTTTAGTCTGAGCAATGCTACTCATATAGCTTAAGTAACTTAACCAATTGTTCTTAACGTGTTGTTGGAGGGGTTGGATGACGGGGGTGTAGAAATGATGCCAGCAAAGTCAAGGGGTATTGATGGCAATTCAGTTACTGTTCCAGAGTACAGAAAGAAGCCACTTTAAATGGGATGTAGAACTGATGTTTTATATAATTTACAGGAACTTTAGTTAGGAAATGATCTGTGGATGTGAAAATTGAGTGAATCCAATATGTAAATTCCGATAAGGGTTTGGATAATCCTAAAACCAGGCATATTCTCTTTATGTGTCAGTCTTTTCATAGAATATCAGTACAGTCAAGAATGTTAAGTAGAACAAATTTTGGCTTCCAGATAATGATCACAAGGCATAACAGGTAGTGCAAGGAAAGTTCAGGTGAGTTGTGCCATCATGATATTCACATCAGATTGACAAAGGATGCAGACAGTTGTACAGGGGCAGAAAAATGCCCATAGCCAACAAACAGCACTGATGCAAAATACTTAGAGATAACATCCCCAGAGTCAAAATTAGCTGAGCTTGATTTCTTATTAGAGTTGTTGAGTCTTCAGAGTCTCCCCTATCTTAAACTGGAGTTGAGAGCACATATAAATTATAAGCCTATTATTCCGAAAGGCTAAAGTAGCAGAAGCAACAATATACACTTTGTAAATTTTGTAATCTCTAAAGAAATGTTTCATCAACACGGGAGACAGAGCAAGGGAGAAGCTCTGCTCTAAACATCATTTTTCAAAGATTACAGCTCACCTGTTAAATGTTCTCCACCTTGCATTAATACACCATGATACTCATGCTGGCAGGTAATAAAAACCTGGAGGTAGATACAGAGTCTGCATTCCTATGTAAATGAGGTGGGAGAAGCCAAAACCCAAGTAGTTGTTCCATGCTTTCGTGTTCATACTCATCTGGGGGGGAGGAGGGAACACATTGCAACTAGCTTTTATGATCTTGTGTTTGGAATGGCATAACATATGCCACAGAACACAAATTTCTGCGGATGAGAAAAAGTAACAAAGAGTAGATTTGAAATTGGGAGAGCTGAGCACCATATTTGTGTTCCAGCTTCCTTCCCATCTGCAATATTCCCTTCATGCTGATAGCTGTGGCACAGGTTGGGAATGTTTCCAAACCTCCTCATCAGGCCAGCGTCCCCAGTTCTGCTCATGATAATGTCTCCTTCTATATGTGTACACAAGAGTTGGACAGAATGAAAAGGACTATTTGCTGCTCTAGCTAAAGAATTTAGGCTGATCAATCTTCAGATCAGTGCCAGTCCTGAAAATTAGAGAGAGGAAAAGCACTAGCTTAGAAATTTGAAGAAAAAACAGTTCTGGGTAAAGTAAACTGTTTAGTTTTAGACCTATTTTAGCCCCAAACAGAATAATTTGTTTTCAGATCAAGCATTTTAATTACTTTGTTTAAACAAAAGTGAAATATGTTGAATAAAAATTTGTTTCATTCTTAAATTTTTGAAATCAAATATTTAGGGATTGGGGGGACTTTGTCCCATCTCCCCAATAATTACATGAAACTGACACAGAAATTGACGTGAATTCCAAAAGCATTTAATGTCACCAAAATCTTCATTTTTCACTGAGAATATTTCCATCAAACATTTTCACTTTTCTCTGATAGCACTTCCCTATCAATTGCCTAACAAAACAAAAAATGGGGGAAGTTAGCTAGTGTATCTGATCCG
Organism: Apteryx rowi; assembly: GCF_003343035.1. Classification (NCBI taxonomy): domain Eukaryota; kingdom Metazoa; phylum Chordata; class Aves; order Apterygiformes; family Apterygidae; genus Apteryx; species Apteryx rowi. The sequence goes on from NW_020447233.1 coordinate 40,793, forward strand.
CATGCATTTCTCAGAAGCATCTTAAAGCTGCAATAGGACTTTAGGAATGAATTTGAGGTCTACTCACTTTTATATTTAAGATGACTGAGCTCAGTGCAGTTGATGCTGCTTTAAGGTGCGTGTATATTGTGCTCTCTGCAACACACCATGTCTGGCATTTAGTTAATACACCATAAGAAAACAATAAGCAGCCCGTTTCCCACAGAAAAATGAATTCTGATGAGCATGTTGGGGGGCTAAATTAGGGGCATAAAGGCTTTAGACAATGGATATAGCTCCAAGTAGCATCCCCTAATCCATCACACCCGCTTGTCCCTAGTGGTCCTTCAGGAGCCTCTTCCATCAGACCACTTCAGGATCATCTATCTAGTAAGAGCTCCCTTCTCCCTAGCTTTTGAGAGCCTCTTCACCACTCTCAAGTACTTCGTCTACTGCACAGAATTAAGATTTTTTTCTAAAATAACTGTTTCTTTTACAGAAATGGCAGCGGCAGTTCAGGTGCTTTTCCTTCCTAGGGTTGCGACCAAAATGTGGCTCTGAAATCCACTTTATCAATCTACTCCAATTGCTTCTCAATTTCTATTTGAGAAGCAAAGCCTTAGTTTGAGAAGCAAAGACTTAGTGTTGTTGTGCTCCTGGGGAGCAACGCAGGCTGGTTTGTCTTCCTTCCACACCAGGACAATGTCATAGCTGCTCTAATAAATGTATCACCCAGGTTTTGCGTTAAATGAAGCCTGTAGACCTGATTTAGCCCTGAAGATAATAAGCACCACCAGTCCTATCCTTCAAGCTATTCATCGTGGTCCTTCAGCCAACCTAGGGAAAATTCTCCTTACCCTAGGAAAATTTTCTATATAGCCAGCTGGCTGTTTTGAAACATAGTCCTAAGCCTCAGGACTGGAAACATGTTTGTCTGCCAGGTGAGAATCAGACTCTATGGTTCACTCCCTGCACCTGAATGATGTTTCATTACTGAGTGCATCACAGCTTTCTTCCTGGTCTTACACCCTTTTTCTTGCAAAACTTCATTATATCTTCATCTCCCCATCCCTTTTGCTCAGGATTCTTCCTGCTGTGTTTCAGTAATGGGTTTATTTCTGAGAGCAGACTAAAAATTCTGTAAGGACAAACTTAGAAAAAAGTCTAAGTTTGATTTTGGTAGAGTATTAGTTTAGAATGGTTAAAGCACTCCAATTTCTGTAGCCACAAGCTGATCATATCCATCCAGGTTTGGCTTTCCAGCTGAGATATCTTTTTACAGCTGAATCAAATTAGAGAGACCCCTCAGTATGAGGGCTGACCTGTAGTGACATGCTTTAACACCCCATCACTGTGCCCTCGATACCACTGTAAATAAACATTATCCTGGCACTACACATGCTGCTGCTAAGGGGAACACTCCCTTTAGGACAGGAAAACTCTCATGGAAGTATAAATTCCAGAAAATGAAATGGAACTTCTACCTTTTATTTTGTTACAAGAAAGTTATTGAAATTCTAATAGTTTTATCTAAAAATTGCACAAACTTTAAAAAAGTTAGTAGACAAGTTTTCCCAGGTTATCTAAATAATCTGGGAGCACTGAGTTAAGCTAGGTGATTGGAAAAGCCCTTCTGCTATTAATGTTGTATAGTTGCATCTTTTCACATACTTCCTAAATACTTACCCACATTTATTTTCCATGTGAGAGTTATTAGTTCCATATGCCATTCCCACTACATATATTACTGATCATGTGGAAAGACTTCTTATCAGGCAGAATTTACCCATGTAGCTGCATGCTCTTCCTCATATGAATGTTTACCAGATCCCAATAAAAGTGACTAAGCAAAAATAAGGTTCATTATTTAATTTTTAAAAATATATATTTTCTCTGAATCTCTGACAAATTCTATCCTGTCAGTGCAAAAGGGAGGGGGGAAAAAAAAAACTTGATTTTCTTGGCAGAATCTGGCAGGATCTGACAAAATTTAGATTTGTGTGTGTGTGTGTGTATGTGTGTGTATGTGTTTTTTTTTTTAAACTCTCTTTATTTATCTTTGTTCTTTGGTATTGCTGGTGAATAGGGCGTGCTCACTTTCAGCAGATGGCCCAGGAAATGGCAGAGTTCTGGAATTCATTTTGATACCATAATAGGGGAACATAGTTGCATCTAGTCTAGGTATGTTTTGACTACAATAGGAATGAAAAATTAAGGGTCTGTAGAGGTTTTCTAGTCAGGAAGAGATATTTTCTCCTTGTTGCAAAGGTTCATTTCCTTAAATATGAGATGGTCAAATAGTAAAGAACAGTGTCTCTGCCCTCAGCTCTAAGTAGCCCCAAAAGATGCACATATTCATGTTTTCTCTTCTTTAGTTCAGTGTGTATAGGTTCTGTGCAATGGAGGGCAGTGCAAGGAGCAGCAAACAGGCAGGTATTTCTGGCTGAATCAGAGCAGTGCTGGGGGATGGTATGAACTTAGATCCTAAAAGTTGCATGAAAAAAGTGTTAGCTGCCAGTACTGTATGTGGGTTACAGGAGCAAGGTTAATTGGGTGAGGTGCAGCACTGCTCTGGTCTGGCTTCATCACTCCCCGTTCTGGAGCCAGCTCAGTCGCAGCCAGATTGGGCTTCTCCGCAGTGCTCCATTGCAAGGTGCTCTGCGCTTATTACAGCAGGATCTTCCTTATCTTGGCTGATGGTCCTGGTGTTGTAAATGGAAGGGTTTGGCAAACACAGCTCTACAGAAAGACAGCTGTTTGCTTTGGTGAGTGTATCAGATGTCTTTAGAGTACTGACAATATTGGGCAAAAATGGATATCCTTTGGGTGTTTTTCTTGTTGTTTTGGGGGAGGAGGGATTGTCTTTTGGTTTGTTTGTTTCTTTTTTATGCTAGTGTTTTGTTTTGATTAAGAAGACAAAGAATTTGTGTTTTGTGCACCGCAAAGGAACACTGTGTAAAGGAATGCTGTGAAGGGCGGTAGATGGGCTAGATGCGTATTACTGTTTTGAAAGCCAACATGCCCCTTCCTCCAGCAGTCTGGAAGCTGCTGGTTCAGCTGAAATGGCAAGGTATTGAAATGGTCAGCTTTCATCTCTCTCCTGCCTTCCTTCCTTTCTACATTCCTGGCTCTGGCTCAATCCTCATTCACTGCCAGAGGGCCTTACACTTTCCTTGCTGCTGTGTTGGCTCCACTATGGAGTTACCTAATGTTCCTGGGTTAGTTTTTGCTACTTCTACTTCACTTCCCACTGCTATTTGGGCTGGGGCTGACAAAGGAGTCTAATATCTGGCAAAGAAAGAAGAGGGTTTCAGGCATGCTATAGGAAGAGGCAGAGCTGCCAGCAGAAAGAGGACAGGTGAAACAGTGACATTTCTAGTTGCATGAAAGACTTAGGAATTGGCCACTGACCCAGCAGTTAGCACAGTGGTGATTCATGTACAGCCACATGTGATCTTCTTTCCCTATCTCATGCTGGGAGAGACAGCAGTTGATTCACTGCAAGAGAATTATATCAATTCAACCTCTCTTGATGACATCAGTTTTCTGAAGAGTGCAGCTGGTGCTCGGCAAAATGAGCACGTCCACTGCATAAGGAGAGGCAAGGAAATGACTGAAGACTAGTCTTTAGCTGAGTGGGCTCCTGCTAAAAGTACTGCAAATACCACTTCACAGCATATGCAGTAGGGCCTAGCTGAAGAGAAGGCAAGTAATACCTTAAAGAACCACGTGAGCTGTCTTGGGCAACAAAGATTATATGTCACCTCACAATTAGATGGCTGTTGCAACTGAAAACAGACAAATCCACACCTTTTTTCTGGGCTATTGCAAAAGACTGAAGAGGAGTTTATGGTGGTGACAAAAGTCGCATGTCTTTGAGATGTGGGGTGAGTTCTTGGCTCTATTGAAAGAAGTAGTTCTTTTACCATTGACTGCATCAGAGCCATGATTTTTGTGTCTTTATGTATTTCAGCATCTGTCCATTAATGTGAGAAAGGGCCTGGGAGAAAGTATTGCTAGTATTTTCAGTTATGGTTGGGTATTGTCCATTTACCACTGTCAAATAAGATATTCTATCTCATGAGCTTCCCAGTCATTTGCAGCTTTGAGGGCAGGTGATGGGTGACAACGTAACTGTTAGGGTAGCCAATTAAAGGAACAAATTTGGAAAGTTTCCTTGCATGAACAGATGTTCCTTTGCATAAACAAATTTGGAAAGTCCTCTTGAGCAGAGAGTATGACTGGATCACCATATATGATGACTTCAAATTTCATGTCAAAAGAATTTACAATTTTGAGGATGGAAAACTTAATGTACCTTTACTGTTGTTCTTATTTAATCAACATGAAGCATAGTAAGCACTGAATTATGAAATAAGTAAAAGTGATAGGCCTGTTCTATGTTTTCATCCTATTTCTTTCTCTTTCTAGCCCAGGAAGAGGATTATTTTGATGAGCTAATGAGTATTCTATGCTGTGATGAAAGTGTCCTCATCCAGATATTTGGAAGAGGAATTCAAAGAAAGATTGAGAATACTTGTTTAGATAAAATAGTAAATATAATACCATTATGAAGTAAGGCAAAATTTTAAGCTTTCCAAACTTTAAAGTTTTTCTTTAAGAGCAATCATAAGCTATCCATTTTTGATAGCACTGACCCTTTCCTTCTCGGTAGTAAAAACAATATTTGGCTGGTTTGAATGTGCTGCCATAGAGCAAACATTTGTTGTGAATGCTGAAGAGCAGATCTCATCTCCTGTAACCTATGGCTGTCCATGTGTGAGTGTAACTTTTGTTGATGTGCATGGAGAATCACAGACATGAAACATCCTGTGTGTATTGCTATGTGCAGGATGTGCTTGCTCAGTACTTGGCCTGTAGGAGAGTTCCCTTCATATCTCAAGAACTGGGACAGAATTTTATATCTCCTGTTGTTGCAGCTCTAAGAGCCTGTAAGGTAGATACTAGTCTTGAGGATAATGGCGCGAGGTCCAAGTGATTTACTTAAGCCTTAACTATATTGCATCAGATTTTTCAAAGAGCTCAGTACCTAACTGCTCCAATATAGCTTAGGTGAATCTGGCCATTAAGAAAAGTGATTCCCTTAATGTTGCCAGAAGATTTAGAAAAAATGTATTTTTAATAATATATTTGGTGACAAAGAAAAGGCCTTGTTTCTCCAGTCCTACCTTCATTACATGTGAAGGCAATCTGAGGCTTTTCACAGATTCTGCCAGATACGCTTATCCAGCAAATTCTTATTTCTAAATATATGCATTTCTGGATTTGAAACTACAAACTGAATTCATGAGAAGTCAAGAGAATTTCTAGGCCTGTCCAGAGCTCAGCTGTAGACAGGGGACATCTGACACAGAAGAGTTTGGCATCAAGGCCTAAAACCCAGCTTCATTAGCAGTAAACATCAGGCTTTTGAATCTTCTTGTGTTTCTGGTTAAATGCTACTGAACCACTCTTATTCTTCTCTCCATCAAGTGTGTCTAGACCTTGCAGCCTGCTGGTCTTTTTATCCTTCTGTGCTGCCTTCCCTCACCCTGGCTTTAATATAATATCACTGTGGAGCAAGCTTAAAGGATTCAGGCTAAATGCTTTTTGTTCTTCGCTGAAGAGATCAGCCCCCTAGTAGTTAAAGAATAGGTCTGAGCGTACAAGTGGTCTGAAGGAATCATCTCTCTAATGTCACTGTCTCTTAATGTTATTTTTTTGATATCTACAGATTATTCTTTTGCCATTGCTAAATGTGATGACATCTGTTGTTTGCATACCAAGTATTTGGGAGTATCAACAGCCTGCCAGAGCACAGAGTTGCAGATATTATTTTAGATGCTGGGGGTTTAAGCGTGTGCAATGCCCTCTGACGGTGGCATGTTAGTCGGAAGGACAGATGAGGAAATCATGTTGCAGAGCGTAAATACTCAGTGTACATTGAAACTGAACACCTAGTCTCTGTTGCTAGGTTTCTATGCTAAGCATGGTTTTGGAAAAGAAAGGGCAAACAATTATGTACCCTGATCAGCTGCACCGATAATTTTGGCTGTTTATTTTTCAGAGTTAGAACAAGTGGAATACACAAGTCTCAGCTTCTATAGCTACAGAAGTGCCATACCTAATACTGGAAAATCATGAGTCACAGTAGCATCCTGTTCCCCTTTTCCTCCCTTCTAAGAGAAATCTAAAATGATAAGAAACTGCATACTTAATGATGGCTTTTGAGCTTGTTAACTTTGCAGGACAGTCTCTTTAACTTGTCTTTATACAGTCAGAAAGTCAGTTTTTCAGGTGCACAGAAAAATGCTGGTTTTCTGAAGGCTCCTCAGAGGCCAAGGACTTTATTTTCTCTCCCTTAACCCTGGACTTCATTTAGTTCCTAGCAATCTCTTGCTCTGCTCACAGTCCCCCTTTCTTTTCCTCTTTTCTCAGCTCTTAGCCTTCTGCCCTCCCTGCTCACAGCTCACACAAGTAGAGTTGCTAGGTTATACTTTCTGCTTACTTCCTTGTCTTCTGCTTCTTACTCCAAATTTTTTCATTCTTCCATTTCCTCTAGAATCCCTCTTTGTAAGTATACTACTTCAGCTGCAGGCTCATTTCTGGCTAAAGTCTCCCTGTTTCACACCGTGTTCCCCCAGCAGGATGATACCCTTGGTCTTTGTCCACAAATCTTCATATCCTGCAGTTTCATTCCCTGCCTCTCACTGTCTTCTGCCTGGAGTGTACACAGAAAATGAGCCTGGATTCACAGTAACGGGAAAAAGTATGTATAGGATTTTTCTTAACAGGGCAGGTTCCTTCCTCCTGTAGAAGCTGTAAGAGGGATCAAAGCCCATTTGATCAAGGGTGGTCTCCTTCAGTCACGTGGAGAAAAAATGGGACACAATGACCTTTGGGATATGGGAAAAATAATAAGCTTCTTCCTTTATTACTATCACAAATAATAACAAAAAGGCCTCCTTAAACTCAGGGGTATGTGAGGAACTGCTATTTCTCAGTTGCTATAAAGCTCATTCTATGTCCAGTTTTGGAAATTTCTATCCTGCCCCACCTTTAATGCCTTCTGTGGACCTGTTTACAGCCGTAGTTTGGGAATAAAGATGTAGAGGAGTACATTTACTATTACTAGGTTTCTGTGTGAGTTCTCTCTGCACTTTTTCCCTTTACTTGCTTCTGTTCCATGCAGAATGCAGTCGGTGATTTTATTAATTGCTGTCAGAATGTTATCCAACAGTTCTCAAGAACTCCTGCAGCTGTTCTCAGTTTCTCTATTTTCTCTGAGGAGCTAAGAAGAGAGAGAGGATTTACTTGTAGCTGGGCAGCAACCAAGAAACTGTTTTGCATATATTTTGTAGAACTTTCTTGCTTTACAGTTTCCCTAATGTGTCAGTGGGAATGCACCCAATGACAGGTATGTCCTTATTCCATCATGAATTTCTAGGCTCTGAGTGGATCCTGCAGAAGAATGGAATTCATAGTGGCAGATCTTTTCCACTTTCTTTTCTCCCACTTGCTTTCCAGCTGTCTCCTGGACTATATCTGTGCATTTTCAATCAGACCCTTTAGCTCCCCAGTACCTGAATCTAAATTATGTACAACAATACTTCTCTACTTACCGTGGTGTTATGAGCTGCGTACTGCTTTTTATTCCTTGAATTAAAAAAGACGGAAAAAGTGGGAAAGCTTAGTAAAAATTAAAAGCTTTTGTGGATCTGATTTTGTGTAAGATTGTCCAGAAAGTATGCAATGAGCAGGATTTAGAACCCAGCCTAGGTCTAGTCTAGAACCCTAAGCAGAGTCCACTCTTCTACTTGAAGTAAAAAGCCTTATCTTGAAGTGAAATTGATTGTTAAAATGTATATTGTAATAAATGCAGCCAACTATCTTGCACCTTTATGAGTACTGGAAGTATATATACATATTGTCCCCTATTCCCTAACTGTGAAATTCCTCACGACATGGGAGAAAAAAAGTCAGAGGCTGAATATGTGAAGCTGTTGAGTGATATGGAACAATTTTTATCTAAGTCTCATTGCAGTGCATACTGTTGCACTTCTTGACAACAAAGGTGTATTTTCTGTGATTTAAAGTAATTCAGTTGAAGTCTTCTGAAGCTGTTCAGGCTACATTGAAACTTAGCTTGCAAAATTTATTGAGGCAGCATTTCTGTCTGGAGTCTTCTTTTGCTAAGAATCTGAGAGTTCTGAGTTTCAGCCATACAGGTTTCTCACATTACAGTGCTTTTAAATGTTGCATGTCTTCTGGTTTGACTTTACGAGAACAAAAAAAAAAAAAAAAAAAAAGGCCTTGAGTCAGGCTGATGACCCAGGAAACAGCATTTCATTGAAACTCCTATATAGCTGCTGCTGGGAATGCTCTAGGGAAGTAGTATTTTTTCTGTGTGTTTTTAAAAGTGGAACATTACAGAGTTAAGGGAAAGAACACTTGAAGGAGAAGGAAAGAGATCTACAGAAAAGCAGAGAGAAGCTCAGAGAAGCAGATGTGTGATGGCCAGTGGAAAGACAGAGAACAACCAAGAAAAGTAGTAAATGCTTCACAAACCAAACACAAAATAAATACATTTTTTATTTATCTTTTACTGGTCAGGAAAGATATTTTCCCATAAAAGAATTCTTAGGCTAGTCAGGTAAAAAATTGCTTAGCAATACCTTTTTGCTTTTGTTTTTTGACACATCAGAATATGTTCAATTAAACTTCTTCTTTTATGTATGCATTATCTTTCTGAAACTCTACACTGGAAAATTCAGCTTCAGTCTTCTCTCTGCTCTAGGTGAGACTTGAAATAACTTCTTTTTTCTGTGAGCAGTTAGAGGTCAGAATTCCCTAGCAGTTTCATTGCTATTATTACCTTCATATAAAGATTTCCTTACTGCCAAATCCCATGTGTTCTTTTTTTCACTTGGGTAGAAGATCTTTCCTTTCTAACATATATGTTGAGGGGCAAATGCTGTCCTGCATTCCCACCTCCCAGTAGGAAGCTCGGGCAGAATGGGGAAGACAAACCCTGTTGAATGTGCTGAGGCTGAAAGTGTCTTTCTGTCTGCCTGACTAGACGCATGGAGGGACTCTGGGATGGTTTGTTGGTCAGAGTTTGCACCTTGTGTACTCTTTTCTTCTCACTTTGGCCTTTTTGGGTCAGTGTCAGTAACAGAAAAGTAGTATAATATGGCTGTATATGACTTATTCTGCCCGTGCATCTGAGGCACCTTAGAGATAAGGGACAAACAGTTCCAGCTTCCCATATATTCAGTGGGGAGAGATAGGTGCATTCAAGAGAGAGAGTCAGCCCCTCTTTCTATAACTTTTTTGCCTTTTTTTTATTTTTTTGCATTTTGGGAAGCTATCTTATTACTGGCCTTCAGGAAGCAGTCAGAGCCATAGACACAGCTGGCCAGGCGAAGGAGGAGCATTTGCTGAGCATGCCTTCTTTCTCCCTAGCTTCCCACAGCAGCTTGCATGGAAATATGATTGGAGTAGTATGAGTATGTTTTGGGTTCCCATTCTGACATGACAGCATTTCAGAGGTTTGTCAATAGCTGCTCCCAGGGTGAAAAGAATAGAACAAGCCAAGTCACAGGTTATGGCTTTCTGAGAGTGAAGGCAAAGCCTTTTTCTTTTCAAATCAATCTGCCTGTTCAAACACTCCCTGATCTTAGTCATTTAGTAGCTATTTGGAGGCTTTCCTGATGCTGGAGTGATAAGAATATTTCATTTGGGTTCTCATAAGTCTGTCATTAAGCAGTCAGTGTTTTCTTGACAGAAAGAAATTATTTTCTGGGGAGCGGGTTGAGGCAGGAGTCTTAGACATCTCAGGAAGGCCTCTCTGGACAAAATAGTTATTAGGCTCCATGGAAATCTATTGTCCAAAACCAGGATTTGCTGCATTGAGAAGCTGGGTCTTTGATTAGTGCACTAAGAAAAAAATGTGTAGGGAAGTTGTATAATCTGTAAAACTTGATGTTTTTAAGGGTATTTTTGTTTCTTTCTGTAAAGAGAACATTATATAGCTTGGAAAAATTAGCTCCAGTTAAGTTTGTCTATACTGTCTAAGTTATTTTAGCCTGAACTGCAGAATAATTTGTATTGAATTCAGGTTTTTTTTCCCCTTTTAGAAGTTTTTACAGTTTCTAAGGCCCGACTTCTGCATATTTGACAGAGGTTAGCATCCCATTTATAGCAGGCAAAACAGACCAGCAAAAAACAGTTTTCAGCTCTCTCCCCACTCTTAGGTTCATGCTCTCTTCTTCTTTATCTTTTCAAAGGAAAATTGATATTAAATGTGGTTATAATCATAGTAATCAATAATCATAGAAACATAGAATAATTTATGTGGAAGGGACCTCTGGAGGTTCTTAGGTCTCGCCTGCCTTGTAGTCCACCTGTCCAATCTATACATCTCTAAGTTAGCTACCAGGTTTGTATGGGAAACCATGTTGAAAGCCTTGCGAAAGTTGAAGGAAAGAACATCTGTTGCTCTCCCCTCATTCAGTGACCTAGTCATCTCATTACAGAAGGTGATTAGGTTGACCGGGCACGATTTATCATTGGCTGACTGTTCCCAGTCACCTTCCTGTCCTTCATGTGCCTGGTAACAGCTTCCAGCTTATTCAGCCCCTTTGGATGCATCCTACAGACTTGCTCCCCCAGACTCTGCCACAAGCCACAGGCATATGAGAAGTCGAGAGCAGGACTTGCCAGTAGAGACTGTGAATTTGTGAATGAAGATTTTCCCCCTAGATTCTTCAGAAATTTTGAATATTTCTTTACTGAAGTTAGTGTTTGCTATCCAAATGTCTATGGATTGTATCAGAACTACAGTAATTAAACAAGAAACAAATGAAAAAGTGAAAAGATCGAACCCTAGTTTCTCACATCCTATGGGTTTGACATTTTTTGGCAAATTACCTGAGTTACTGTCCTCAAATTGGAAAATATTTGCTTTTACTTCATCAGATTTTTGAAGGGCTGCCTTTATACTGGAATGTAATGCATAAGTAGTCACAATGCATAAGCAAAAGGGAAGAAGACAGAAGAGGAAATGAGGAAACTGGATAAAAAGGCAATTAGAAAAAGACCAGTTATGTTAAGTGTACTTTCAGATATTGTATAGAAATATACTGTATAAAATATTGTATTTAAATATAGGCATTTCTGTATGAAGTTGGTCTAAAGAAGTCTGCAAAATGAAGAATTTTATTTGATGTTTAAGTTGCAGGTTGCCTGAAGTGGTTTTAAAAGGCTTCTGAAGCTATTCATTTGCTTACAAGGTGAAATTTCCTAATTTCCCTTTGCAGTTCTGGCTGTTTTTGCTTTTGTCATTGCACTACATGAGGAGAGTGCATTGCTAAGAGCAACTGCTGCCCTAGGATTCTGCAATAGCTGTAACTTCTATGTCATCTGCCATGAAAGAGGAGACACCATTGTGAGAGAACAAGCTGTGGATTTTGGGAGTAACCTAAAACAATTTTACTTGCTACACAGGCCCCCCAAAGAAGTTGAGGGGGGGTAATAAAATGAAATTCAGCTTTGTAGCATGGTGGTTTGAGAGAGTGAGGAGGGATGAGAGAAGGAGATGGGTGCAGCTCAGGTGGTAACTGGGCAGGAGAAGGTGCCCTTGTGACTAACAGCAAAAAGTGAAATGAAGATGAACCCAAGTTAGTTCATCTGTTTAGGCAAAGACACTAGGATGCTTTCCCATGGGGGATAGTTGTGATGTCTGTCTCATCTACCCCTATAAGTCAACAAACTGGAGAGAGGAGAGTTTTTAAAGAACAGCTTAAGTAAAAGATTTGACTGGGAGAAATACATGAGGAAAAAATTTAACAGTAGAATACATAACCAGTACTGATATGAGATAAAATGAGGGGGGGGAATAACTAGAGCTCATTTAAAACTTAGTATTTCCTTCCCTTAGGGGATTCTGCTAACCTCAGCATTTATCTTTATCCTGAATTGGAATTAAAAAAATTTCAATTTTGTGGTAGAATAAAAGGTTATGAAGGGTTTTTTTTGTTTTTTTTTTTGGAAGCCAATTTGATGTTATGCTATGTCTTCCTCCACTGCCTTTGATGAGACCTGGGAACTGCAGGTGTCCTCACTGATGACTATGAATTGCACTCATTGGCCAAGTGCTTCTACACTGGTGAATCATATTCATGTGTTTCCTACTCTGTACCCTAACAGATCTAGCAGCATGGAGGTCCCAGTATATTCCAGGATTTGCATGTGTGCATGTCTCTTAGGAAATGTAGTCCATCAAAGAGGCCCAGGTGACAGGGGCAATGAGCTACTTGAACTACAAGTGTCATTTGGAATTATGGCAATTCGGGTTGATGCAGATCGATGTCAAAATGATCTAAAATTTGACACAATCACAGATCTCAGTTGGTTCCAGATGACCCTGACTCCAAGTAAAACATTTTGTTTCATCATTTTTGATGGGGAAAAAATCTAAATATTTCAGTAAAATGATTAAAAACATGTTTGGGAAACAAAGACAAAAGTGTGAGGAAATTTCCATCAATTCCAAAACCAGCTTTCCCATGTAAAGGCAGCATCAGAAATGTTACTGTTTCAACTGTGTTGTGATGTGATGGAATAGTTGCATGTGAAGTGTGTAAAAAGCTGAGGAAGCTACATGCACTCTCAAGGGAAAATCTTAGCATATGAGATGGTCTAGTGAGAAAAAGGAAAGTAAATGAATAGTTTATTGAGGCCTAATGAAAAGAAAAGTAGCTTTTATAGAGAGAGAGGTGGGACATTTATCCACCATTTTATAACGTTCAGTTTTGATTCAACTGAGTCATGAAGATCTCCAAATCTGCACATGTATTTACCCAGTCACCAGCTGTAACTCTGCAATGAATATTGCCATGAAAGGGATATTTATTCGTCTCTTTGCTGTTCTCAAGGGATGATATTTAATCAAGATAATTTGATGGAGAAAAGGCCTCCAAAGTACCTCATGTGAATTACTCTCCCTTGGCAGCATATAAAACACCTGCTCTAGGAATCACAAGTAACAGGAAAGAAAACAATTAGTTTTCTTCAGGTATCATGTTGCATAGATATCAGAAAGTGGTATTTGGTTTTCTTTTTAGCTTGTGAGCTAAACTGACCCTTGACATAAGAAATGGAAGTTAATCAATGGATACAGAATAATGAGTGGCAGACAGGTCAGAGTTGGTCCTTGAATTCAGCATTCAGCAAGCTATAGAGAATCCCATAGGAAACAAGGCCCATTTCTGGGTTTCTGCGTGGGGAGGCTCTGCTTGGAGTTGGTCAGCAGCACAAACAGGAGAATCAGGGAGGAGACCACTGACCTCCTTTTCCACCTCTCATTCCCTTCTCCTCCCATCTTCCTCCTTACCACCCCCTGTGAGTCAGGGGACGCTTGTATCACCAGGAGGTTAGTAGCTACTCCCTCTGTTTGCTTAGAATTGTGGTTTCTTAAGGTGTCTATATAAAAAGAGCTTATCATTGTTGCTGCATCTCAGCTGTGTTAATATAGTCCTTTGTAAGTAGGTAGAACAGTTTATATGAGTAAAGCATATGTATTTTCACTAAGCTTCATAAGAAAAAAGAAGTCGGATACAGCTGAGTTATGTGCATGTCCTCTGTAGAAACATAAAATCATTACTATTATGAATTTCATCTGCTCTTGGTTTCATTCTTAGACTGGTTGGTTTTGCTTTAGGCTGGGGCATGAGGAGTAACCACAGCCTGGAATCTCTGTTTGCTGTGATATGTGGAAAAGGACATGAAAACATCATGTTGGGATATTTCAGTGAAAATGAGGATGTAATGAACTCTGGAATGAAGTGGCTTTTTTTCCTAAGCTTTAGAAAAGGAGTACTAAATTGTCTTAACAGACCACATTGCGTACATAGCAATTCTGCTTTCACAGACTGAAACCTGAGTTATGATGAAGTTGTTTTGTGACAAGTGACTCATCTTTTCATTCAGTGGTAAATTAACAAAAATGATAAAATTGTTACACAATGAACAGGCTATACCTTTTAAAAAGGGCTGTCAAATAAAAAACTGTTCATGTTGCTTCATCTTAGCTGTTGTGTTAATTGGTCTGTCTGTAGCTGTTGTAATTATTCTCCGATATTTTCTGCTATCCCATGATTGCGTGAGTCTTTGTGGCTGTGTCTTATATATCTTGAGGTTGGTTTATTTCATAGTAACTAATGGCTTCTCTACTTCCTGCGAACCTTACACTATTCCCCTTACAGCAAATAGGAAGGCAAGAGTAGCTGGTCCTAGTTTTGTGCCATAAAGTTTCCCATTTGCTCTACAGTTTTGCTGATTTTCCTGATTAAACTATACAGATGATCTTTATTAAGAGTTGATTTTTTTTCCTTTTAAGGTAAGTCATGTTCCTAAATTCTTCCTCAGTAAGTGGCCCCTGACCTACTCTTCCATGTTGGGGAAGGATTCTCCCTCTTGCATGATTTCCCCCCACACACTTCTCAGTTCCCATCTCCTCAGCTGTGACTATTTCACAGAAGTGACAGATTTAGGCGGATTGCAACTATGAAGAGTTTTGTTTTACTCTTCCTTGCTAGATGGCTGTGGAGGATCTGCTCCTATTATAAGCTTCCTAGGCAGCACTTCAGGCTGCATTTAAGCAGAAGCAAAGGGAGGGCTTTGAAGGGGAATATCAGAGTATTGCCAAAGCACCCAAGAGGAGTGGGAGAGGTGGCCTGACACGCCTCAGCTGCAACTTCCTGCAAATATGGGGGCAATTGAAAGTTGTTTGTAACTGTTACGATTGCTAAATTTTAAAATTGGAGAACTTCCTTAAAAAGGTAGATGAAATATCCTTGCTGAGAGGCTAGAGTATGAAGTCTTTGGCAACAATACAAGATTAATGAATTCCTACTTTTTCCTGCCCCTGGCCTGTCACGCCACCATTGTCTCACAATGCCCTCAGCGTTGCTGACACAACTCTTTGTCAAGATGCATTGTAAACCAGTTCAGAGAATTTATTTAATCCATGACTTAATCCTACAGAGAATTTTACATGCGCAACTGAAGGGGCAGGAAAAATGTGGGATGAGTTGTTAAAGGTGAGAATTTCTAAAATTTCTAAAGCTGCTGCTAAAACTTCTGCATTTAGCCACAGTTTTATTACAGGAATTCCTGTGAGACCTTGGGCAGCCCAATGAAAGAGTATGATTAAGGATTAGCAATGATTTTCTTCTATGAAATGCAATGCATTGTTTGTTTGAGTCTTACTGTCAGAACTGAAGGATGTTGCCATTAAGGCTTGTAATTGTACAGGTTTAGTAAATTAATTGGCTCAGGCTCTGCCTCGGAGTTAAACTTCAGGTCTTGCAAATTTGTATGGATCAACCTACTATAAAGAAATTGTTGCTGTAGTGTAAAGTTGATCTAAGAGCTCCCATGTCACTTATCAACTTCTCTGGACTATACAGTGGTTAGTGGCTGTAATAGTTTCTATGCAGCATTTGACGGCTGACAAACCTAGGAGAGGTTGTCAATCATCTATCCCACAGCCAGCTGGGAAACCTGACAGTGCAAAGATGCCTTTCTTTTACTTCCTTTTCCAGTTCATCATTTGTCTGGAGTCTTTTAGTTCATAGATACTTTGGTAGTTTCCATTTTTTTGTTACTGTTTCCAATGGTGATCTACTTGTTCTATGAAATATTTTAGTTTAGTATCCTACTAAGCACTAAGACTTTCTACCCTGAATTTGGATGCTGAAGCTTTCTATACTTCTCGAAAAGCTAAAAAGGCCTGACTTTTATTTGTGAGAACAGATCATCCAGTCTCTTTTAATGTGATCTCTTTATGGAGTTTGAGTTTTGGGTACACAAGATCACTAGGTTGCATTCATTCTTCAGCCCCTCAACTGCTATGTGAAAAGTGTATCTTGACAACAGCCTGTTTTATCATATTTGTTGTTAAAAGGGTTCAGCTAGATCAAATAATTTGCAAGTAAGTATCATCTAGACTTAACACTTTTCTCTGGGTGTGAATCACTGTGTCCCAGTTGCAGCTATGGTTAATTTTCCTGCTGGCAGAAGAATCACACTATATTCAAAGGTGCATTTTTCCCCCTGTGCTTATTTAGGACAATATGTGCCCTTCAGCAGGACATCTCTGCCCTTCAGTGGTTAAGACAGATTCCTTGGTGTGTGCTTAATATAAGATCAAAGAGGATGGATGGGTTCGCAAAACCATTGATTCTCCTAAAATCTACATTGGCTTCCAGTGCAAATGAGAGCAGCTTCAATACATGGTTTCCTGTGGCTTCAAGCATCCTTCTGATAGCTGAGGATTCTTGGGAAATATTGTACCTCTGACCTCCATCTTTTTTCTCTGTTCGTCTTATTGGAAAGAAGTTAAGAAAGGGATTTGGCAAAAATTATAACAGAGAGCTTCTGTAGCCTGTGAGTACTCATCCGAGAAGAATTCTCAGGAAGCCAAATATGCTGAGTTTCTGGCTGTTTTGCACTGCCGGGGAAAAAAGTTGCTCCTAAAATAGGATTCTACACTAGAGAGGTTTCCAGAAACAAAATATTGAGCAAAGAAAAACGCTTCTCCTATTTCATTTTGCTTTGCTTTCATAAGAAACAGAGTGTTACTACTTTTACACTATTAAACTGAGGAGGGGGAAAATGGCTGCTACTGCTTGTAAGAGTGTTCCCTATTACTTTTTTCCCTAAGAGGTGCAACTGAGCTGGAACATTACTCTGGGTGCTCATTTTGGTAAATACCTCTGTATTACAGGAAGTGTCCTGCCTCAAAGACTACTTTTTGGCAGCTCTGTGTGTGTTTTGGCTATTAATTCATGCATTTGTTTTCTTCTTTGTAGCATGCCTAGTATGGACACATGCAACATATTATCTCCCTGTCCAATTAAGCTGTATGTTTTGGCTAAGAATTTTCAGCCCAGCAATCTGCATACTACTCCTTCAGCCCGCCTTAATAGGACTCTGAAATATCACCATAATCTGCACCAAAGATTAGTAGTAAAAATCTAAGACTGGGGTTATCTAACAAATATCACAAGAGTTTGGGCCAGGATGAATATTTTTTGTCTGAAGACAACCTTTGGTTTAGAGAAGCAGGGATTATCAATAGTTTATTTATTGAGATTTAACATGCTGTGCACACATATTGTTACACAGAGTCACTTGTGCGTTTTTTCACAGCGTCTATGGGATTTGCGCTGAGGACAGAGTACTCAGGTGCAGCTGGATTCTGATCCCACATGGGACTTTGAATGCATTGTGAAGATCTGGGGAGTGAAAGATCTGATTTAAGGTGTGAACACTGTGATCTGCTTGACAGGAATTAATAACAGAGAGTTGCTGAGCCTATTCTGAACCTCAAAATTTTAAATTTTGGCTGATTTAAATACACAAAACAGAGAGGTAAGACAGAGACAGATTTCTTTGGGTGTCTTAGTGCAATTTAGCTAAAAGCTAAGAAGCACCTTGGTGGTGTTTCAATGTCAGAACTAGTAACATTGCCTTATATTTGTAATCTCAACTTTGTCTCTAGGATCAGGAGGCCTTTCAAAAATCAAAAAGTATATAGTATAGTATTTCTGGAAAATATAGTAGGAAGTTATAAATAGGAAGAGAGTCATAGGTTATTTATTTTTAATTATGTGAATGAATACTTCAATTTAGAAGGGGCCTCAATGACTCTTCGTTTCCGTTGTTACATTTGATCAAACATTAGTGCTTATGTAGTCACAATACAGCTAAATACCCTTACCTTGGGCCATAACAATTTTCAGCCTTTACAAAAGGGAAAAGGGCTTTCAAAAAAAGTCAGAAGTCACCAATGTTCTGTACTTATACCTAAGCTTGAAATCACTGGGGCTTTAAAACGCAGCATTTACTGCAATATTTTGTAGTAGCATAATTTAATGAATTAAGTGACTCATAGCTATTTTGAGATATTGCATCTCTTGAATATTTTGTTGTTATCACTGTCAAACATCAGTAGCTACACATATGTTAACAGAAGGCTGCAGCCTGACAGAAAGGTGCTGTGTTTTGGTGAACACCTAGCTGTAAGAGTCAGTGTTAGCAGAACTCATGTGTAGATCAGATATTCCACTGGAAGAGTCTGGAAGCGTACCTGACTTGAAAAACATTATATACCTTTAAACTAAGATCAAACTTTTCTTGAAGGTATAGAAGATTTGGAACCAAATTATCCCTGAATTTCTTTTATTCCGTTCCCTCTTTGTGCTTTGGTATGCAGGATATATTGGATGACATTAGTACAGCCTGACCTTGCTTTTTTGATGCTGCGCTTGATGTTTTATTCAATGCTGGACCTTTTTTTTTGAACATGTATAAATGTACTTTGTCATCTCTCATCAGCTTCTTGTCTAAACATTGGAGAAGAGGGGGAAAAAAAGAGTCTCTGTATATGGAAAGGGAGAAATTTTTTTCTCTGTGCCAGGGTGTGCCAGCCAAGAGGCATTATGCTATTTACATTTTATTGTGTCTTCTTTCTGGAAAAGTGTATTTCAAAGGCTTCCAGGCTGCAGAGCTCCCTGTTGCCTCATTATCCAGAGCTGTTGATGTGCTGAGCAAAGTCCCTTAATGCAGCTTTCTGTAACTCCGGGGAATTCCCTTTACTTCCCTCTTCCTGTTCTTCTGCCTTTATCTGAAGAGTAAATGTTTGTCTTTCTTGGAGAACTTTCGAGAGAGAAATCTACAGACTGTACTCCCTATCTTCTACAGAAACTGAGTGAGAAGATTTAAGGAGTGTGAGTATTTTCTTCCCAGTTTGTAAGAAGAAATAATACCTTCTAGTTTGGAAGATATTATTTTGATCTTCTAGTTTGACTTCTTCTACATATAGTTACTATTTTCCTTATGAAAACACAGTCTGGACTGCTTGTTCTTAAGTGAGAGGAATAACTGCATAACAAAAAACACAGTAACTGAAGTGAAAGTGGAACCAGACTTATAGACAGAAATAGATCACTTTTTTTTTTAAGACTTTCTCATGTATATGTCCATATGACATCAATGAAATTGTAGTACTGCAGCAGCTATTTTGATTAAAGCAATGTGTTTCACAGCATTTATGGTCTTTCTTGCTGTTGAGCTCTTTGGCTTGTGAAATAGAAATTGCATCTCATCTCCATTATAATATGACCTAAACAACCTCAAAGAACTGAGGACAGCTCATAAAAAGAGCATCTTATTGTTATCCAAAGTGGCTGCTTGGCACTGCATCCTTAACTCTAACTCATTAACAGCCATTGTGATTCCCCTTGTTTCTAATCATGGGGATAATAGAATACACATCTGCTTTGTTTCTCTGGGATATTTCAGTGATCATTAACAAATGTGTATAAAGCAATGTATGAGTAAATGCATTAATATAACAGAAGCAGAATTTCAGAACAGCATAAGCAGGGGATTAACATTGCTATGCAGTGTTTGCTATGACTGTGTGTTTGGTATATTATTGATTTACATATGCAAATCTAGAAAAAATATTTTTACCACTATAGGTTGTAAGTGACTCAGCTGTGATCAGAGAGCTATTCTTATTGGTACCATTACACTTATGTAGTTCCCCCCAAAGGACTCAGGATACAGCAAAACTGTGGTGTCTACCAGAGGTATACATGTTTCAGAATATTTTGCATATATCCCCGTATCTTAAAACAACATACTCGGGCTCATGTGACATTTGCTTTTTTAGTTCTATTTCCATTTTCTCAGTCTGTTCATCCTGATAGAAGAGGGAGAGATGTAATAACCAGAAGAGCCTGAAAACCTAAAAGCACTTTGATGAGGATCAGAAAGTAGCCAAACATGAAGGACCCAGATAACACCATACTGAGTGGTAACACTCTATATAGAGGAAGTCTGACCATAGAAGTATTCAGCCAATTAACCTTATTTTCCTTGGCAAAGCAGTAAAAATACTGTCTCTGCAGCATGCAGTGAAGATTAATTCAAGTCTCCTCACTTCCCTGCAAAGCAACTGTCAGATTGGTAGCTAGTATTAGTATCAAATAAGTCGAGATTTCAAAATGGCAATACAAGATTGCTTCCTTCCCCACCCAGAATAGGACTATTTGCATTGTTTGACATTTCTCTTTGGTCTCTTTTCCCACATTACAGAAGTACAGGGTTTGCCAGCTGAAAGGTAACTAAACTCCCAGTTAGAACTGACATAAAGATTATTTTTAATGTTAAAACTGCAATCCTTTGAATTATGGAGGATTTTGTGAAAAGTGCTTTGGTGAGAACATTTCTGTTAGTAGAATGTTGCTAATTGCTGAGTTTCAAGTAAGGGAAGAGCTGATGCGGAGGAAAAAGTTTAATATAAGAGCAAAATAATAAGTATAATAAATAAGTATAATAATAAGTAAGAACAAAAATGACCATAATTTCTTTGTTATTAATACCTTCTGTAAACTGCATTGCATGCACCTTTAAACTACTATACTTAAAATATTATGGCATTGGCTTGCTCAGTATGAAGATGTTTCATGGACTGACAATGGCTAAGTTATCTTCTAAATGATGTCAAGAATCCTAAGGGAAATGAGAGCATCTCAATCCATTTCCTACTGAACTAGCACCTGCTTGACAAAAGCTGATCTTCTCTACAAGCCCTCATTAGCACCCGTGCCAGCAGACTCCATTACCAACTAGCCACAGCATGCTAGTTGGCAGATTACATGTGAAACGGACTAATTTTCCAAGGCACATTAGGAGACCCTCTATTCATCTCTTGTCAGCCTTAAAGAAACTTCTTATTTTTCCATTGGTAAGAGTTTGTTTTCCACTTTGTCAGAGTTGAAGATCCCTAGAATATCACCCAAGAGTAATTCAGCCCAGTGCATTTGGAGATCGCAGAACTAATATAGGGGTTTAAAGTCCTGTGGGCAGGTCTAGACATAACACGATGAGGAGTCTCTTGGATTTTACACATTTGGTTCATTGTGTGATGCAGGTCTACTGCTGAATAGGAAGCTCTCCTCTATAAACAGATTGACTCAGACACTAATCACAGAGATACCTATAAACTCCTCTCTTTGCTTTCTTATTTTTTGAAAGAAGCTATGTTTTGCAGTCTCTTCTTTCTCTTTATTTTGGTGACAATTAGCATCCGAGGTATGTTCACCCTCAACCTACTCATGTTCAGTAGATCTTCTTCAGTTTTCCACTTTAGACCAAATAGTGTTATATTCTGTTATAAATTTGCATAAATCTGCATAACTTTTTGTTTCTTGCCCCAAAGACACCTTTGGTCTTTAACTGGCCGGTGTGTTTATTGTCTGTTGAAAACCGTAGCAGCAATCCTGCCATTGAATTCCCCCAGTATTTACTTGAGAAGTATTATTGGCTCTCATACGCAGAGATAGCTATTAACACATGCTGCTTGTTTTCATATGGTATGTAAAGTTTCTGAGTTTAGACTAGCAGTGCTTCATATATATTCCCTGGACACATTTTCAGAGAATGGAGCCTTCTCAACTCCTGCCTCATCTGTCTTTTGCCTCAAATTCTGTCTTTTTTCTTTTTCTGTTGTATTTCCTCATGCTGTCTTCAGAAGTAAGCCAACCCCATACTGGCCCCATCCTTTGCCCCTTTCAGCACTTCATACAAGGGTCTTTACAATAAGTGTCTTGCTGGTTTCTCCTCACTTCACTTGCTGGGCGTTTCCATAGTGAGAATGAGATATTCATCAGCCGATTACATTTGCTCAGCAAAAATAATAACTTGGCAGCATCCTGCCAAACGATGGAACTGCTACAGCTCTGCTGCTGCAGCTGCCCTAGTGTGAGATGGATACTCGTCTGCTGCATTGCCAGGTACCAAAAAATGCTCTAAATGTGAACAACAGAGAAAAGTGGGAAAAGGGAAAAAAGATCTATTCTTTTGTAATTGTCATAAGTGAGTTTTGATATTATGATGAGGTAGAAGATTTGCAAGCAAAACTATGCTGCTTCCATTGGCAGCGCTCCTCTTTAAGTTTCAATATGAAAAAAAAGACTTAATGATATCTTAATTTTTTTTTTTTGAAAACATATATATTTATTGGCTTTACCTTGAATTGATGGTATAGGCTTTCACATCCATCTGGTTATCTTTTTAAGAAGACTTTCTTTTCTTGATGGGAAATATTCCCCCCAAAATTCATCTTTTAGCCCCGACATATTATTTTGATACAGTATCTACATATGCTTTGTTTTGCCTAACTAAAGCAAAGGCTGGAGTAGTGTTCTAGGCTGTACTTTTTAATAAAGCCTGAATATAAAAATGCTCAGACTGCTGAGCTTAGCTTTCTATCAGAAAGAAAAGCTAATTACAGATATTTAATTAACATAAAGCTGAGGCAGAACACAGCCAGTAATTTTTCCTCTCTGTTAGATCTGAGATCTCAAGCATGAAATTTCATTTTAGCTTGCTGTCAAAGGACTGCTAGACTTCTTAGTATTGTTGCCACATTTTTCTGTTAAGCAGCATACATTATGCTACTAAACTATCTGAGCTCCTCCAGAGTTTTAACTGACCACATGTCAAGATCTCTTCAGCTGTGAAGTCATTTTCTGTGTCTTCTAGGAGAGGTATTAGCAAATTTGGGCAATACAGAGGGAAGGAGCAAAAGGGGACTATTTATTCTGTTCCAATTTGAGAGTTTCAAATAATGGGAATTCTCTACCCGTTAGCATGTAAAAGATAGTTGTGGGTTTGATGAGCCAAAAATAGCTGTGACCCGAGTAGAAAAGCGCTTAAGATTGTTGTGTCTACAACCTAAAATTGTTTTTCTATGCATGTGTGCATGCACAAACACAACTATGTGCATGCGGATTGCCAAAGAAAAGTCATCTTTAGTAATTTTTGGAAAATCCAGACACACTGAGTGAGGGACACTGAGGTCATCAGAAGCTGGAGGAGGGTAAACATGTATAGATTTGGATTCCTACAGGTTTTTGTTTTTGTTTTTTGTTTTTTTGATAGTGTTGTTCCATCATTTATTAGTATTTTGCATTTGTTTTGAAGCTTAACAAAAAATATGTATGTTTTAAGATGAAACTGCACAGGAGTAAAAGGTACTCATCTTTCCTATTTACAGCTTCTACTGGGAATCATTTTAAAAAAATATAACAATAGCAATGTAACAAGGTTTAGATAAGTGTGCGTTGTTTAAAAACTCAGTCATTAGGCATCATCACTTTGACCACATTGCTAGTATGTTGTACTCAGTTTCCTTTTTTTGTTTTTGCATTTTTTAGGCTTTGTTATGAAAACATTTAAATGTAGTTCCATTTGATTTCATTAAGACTTTTAACCAGGCAAGAGAGCTGCATGGAGACTACAATGACAGAGGAGGGAGAATTAGGGGAAAGGGAGGAGTTCCTCACTAATGTAATCCCTCCATCAGCACACAGCATAGAGCATTATCTGGTAAGTAAACCTACCACTTGGATCAGTGCTGCTGCTGACCCTTTGAGTGAAGACCATTCTTCATGTCTCACCAGGGCCTTTGTGCAGACCACGGTTGCTACAATCACATAAATATTTGGATTGCTACTATCAGTCACTACTGAGCATTCCTTTTTTTTATTTGTTAGAGAAATGCAAGCAAACAGTTTTTAGATGCTTTTGGTTTTACTTACCCAGTCTATTCTGGGATCGCTAAGGGATGTCTTTCTGTTGGGAATGTGGAAGTGGGGGTAATGTAGCAGTCCCACTGCTGATAATCTTACAGCAGCTGTATTAGCTGAACTCTTCCAAAAGTGGGACTTGAAAAAATGCCAAAACACTACAGCCTCTTTTTACTCTCAAATTTTATTCTTAAACTAGATCAAGTTCCAAATCCAATTCTTCCCACACATGCATCAACCGTAGTGCCGCTATTTTTGATGAAGGGGCAAGAACAGGTGGCAGAAAGGGACAGAAACTCTTTGAATACTGCACTGAGAAATGCTGGATGCTAATACAAAGTTATGAACTGGGGGTCTCTAAAAGAAAAGAAAAATACTTGCTCACCCTAATATCACAGGGAGAGTCATAGTCCTTTGACCTAATCTCTGGCAGACCACTCTTCTACAAGCCTAACTTGCAGCCTGAGTGTTTATTGGTGTGCAAGGGGCAGTGCAAGTGATGAGTGTGCATGTATCTGGGGTTAACTGAGCAGGGGGACTTCTTTATATATATATGTGTGTGTGTGTGTGTGTGTGTGTGTGTATATATATGTTTGTGTATGTGTTTTGTCATTTAGTGTGAAGTTGCTCACAGTATGTCCTCTCACAGAAAGCAAAGAGTTATCAGGGCAGTGGAACGAGGATTCAGGGTAGGCTTTCAGTTTGGGAGGACTGGGAGAGGAGGCACTGGTTGTGGAGATCCCCGTCATAACTAGAAGAGAATAAGCAAGGTGATAATGGTTTTGAAGACTGAATTAGTGGAAAGAGAAGGGGAAGGATCCCTTGCAGAAATGGACAGATTCCCCCCATCCACAACTCCCAGTGGTTTTGAGAGGTTTGGAAGTGTCTGTCTGCCTGTCGTGTAACGTGCAGCAGTTCACAGCATCCAGCTGCGTACGCCGCTGGTTGTCTATAGCTCTTAATTATGCTGTCACGCCATACTGTCTCTTTAGATTTAACTGTTACAAATTGAAACGGATTGCAAAACTGGTGTTGGTTTTCAAGTCATGAAGGGTTTCCAGGAGCAGTGTGATTTTCTCCTTTTTTATTGCTGCTTGAGGGTGCTGTTATGGAATTGAGTCAGGACTATTGCCAAACAAAAAATGATTCAAAATATATTAGCTGAGAAAAGTGACTTCATCTTCAGGCTGCTAATAACAACTTTTATGGTTGGTGTAAACTGCTCGAAGCAAAATCTCTTTTGTAAAGAGGATTATCTTCAGGAGTTCACTGCAGCTGTAAATGCACCCATCTTTGAATCATATGGTTTTATTTCTTCGAGTTGTATTAACATCTTTAGTGCCCATACGAAGGATGGATTATAACCTTGCTTTTAATTCTGTGGCTAAGATTTTTCCATCCTCTTTGTATATTGTTGTTAGGTTCTTAGTGCTATTAAATAACTACGGATATCTGGCAAGCCATAAGAATCTTTTAAATTATCCCTAGATCATCTATTTTAATATTGTCTTTGCCTCGTTTTCTGCCATCAGTAAAATTCCCCCTACCTCTTCCTAAGCGCCAGGCACTGCACAAATCTTTGTACCTAAAGACCTTTGAAAAAATACTGTGTAATTACAAAGCATCATTGTTGGTACTGTCTACCTGTTCATATTAGCAGCATTGTTGTCAAAATGTTGTACAATGCTAAACTTCAGCCCTTTTCTATTTTGAGTCACTGATGTTTATTATTGAAAATACAGAAAGTATTTTAAATACAGAAAGTATTTTAAATATAAAGGCTCAAATCGAAACTAACTCATGTTAATCCCAGATGAAACACTGGCAATTGCAATGGACCTACAACAGTTGTGAGTTTGGCCCAATGAATCAAGTCATTGGAGCTGAGTGACTTAGCTCCTGGCATTATCAAGTTACGTTTCTGTGATGGAAAGCAAGTCACTACTTCAGGTATTGCTAGCATGCTTGGTGTGGGACTCTGCTCTGTGACTCTAAGGCCATAGCATGCTCTATTACTTCCAGATGTCCTGAGGCTAAAAACAGCCTGTGAAATCTCTGAAACAGAGCCTGGTGCTCAACAAAACCTTGACATCCATATAAAGCGTCTCAGATGATGGTTCATGCACAATTAATGTGCCTGCATACAACTGAGATTTCGCTGGGAAGTGGCTGAAGCTGTTATCCCCAATGTTATATTCCAGTGCAAGCCACGTAAACGGAACATGCAGATGCTTATTGCATTTTCCTTTGTCTTTTTAATTTTTCTTTAACAGTAGAACTTTGCAACTTTTTGATTCC
Source organism: Apteryx rowi (assembly GCF_003343035.1). NCBI lineage: Eukaryota > Metazoa > Chordata > Aves > Apterygiformes > Apterygidae > Apteryx > Apteryx rowi. The sequence goes on from NW_020447233.1 coordinate 66,739, forward strand.
TTCAGTAACTGAATGCTAAGTTACTTAATATCAGACTGGACTTTTTTAGTGTACAAATGTTGAACTTTTAATAATATTACTGCTTCTTCATTCATGCACACACTTTCTTTCAATTATACTAACTTGCTTCAAACCACACAATTGTTATATATTCATTAGTTTTGGAGGAAAATGTATTTATGCAAGTAATCACCTCTAATGGCCACTGAAGTCCAAAGAAGGTTATTCCTAACTGTGCTACAGTCATGGTGGTGAGCTCGTTTACTTCCTAATGATTAATTAACAAGAAATTGTACACATATGTTTTCAGGCAAATCACAACCATTAGAAGGAGTTGCTTTTATGTGTTGTAATTACACACTGAGTTTGTGGAGTCTCTGTCACTCATCCTGGAAAAAAAAGGCAGAATTATATGAAGATACATTGTTCAGGCATTCCCAGTGTTCAGTCTTTTTAAACTCATAACACAACTGATGGTTTGAGGAGGCAGACTGATGAGATTGAAATGGTTTTGCATTCACTTTACATTGTCTCTTTCAGGATATGACTGAAAACTATTTTTGAGACTGTATGCAAGTACACATTCTTTCTCTTGCTTTGGTTGTACATGTTCTCTGAAGCCATGGAGGCATTTTTCTTTTTCTCCATATTCCAAGTTTCTTATCCCTCCTCCAGAGTCCTGATTAAAGAAGATTGTCTTATGTATGATTGGTCATTTGCTCCCAAGATTAAAAAGTATTTTGTCTTAAAGGCTTCTTGCTGTCTGTATTTTTGTTTTCAAAAATGTCATTCTTATTAGTTGTAATTTTAGTGGAAGCTGGTTCACTGCATTTATTATGATGTCTAAAAATCTCACATGAATATTCTCACCCTCTCATTTACAGAAATTGCATCCTTATGCAAAGCTGTGAAAATGCATCAGACATGAGAGATCTCATCAAAATCAGACTGAGTAGAAAGAGATACAGTGAGGTCATTTGCAAATCTAGAGATATGTTAACAGGTGTACAGTCCTTTGATCTTGCACAAGACTATATCTCTTTTTTTCCTTTCTTTTTTTCCCCCCCTTTTGATGCTGCTGAATTGAAAAGGCAAATATCTCAATAGGCTAGTTTTTGAAATGGCTGCTGTCCTAATTGAGTAGGGCATGGAAATCTTATAGGTGGTCTGAAGCATAGTGAACCATTAACATGCTCTGGTGTACCCAGTCCTCACTGCTGGAACTCCATTTTGCCATCTCCCATCAACCCTGCAGCCACAGACCTACTTTGGTTCAGACATAAATTCTTCTTTCTGTTACTGTGGCTTTCAGAACAGTCTAACACAGCATGACACCATTGCAAGCTGCATGAAGATTGGGTATTATTAAAGTATGCAGGACATGAGAGCAGTATACTAATAAGTTTGTTAAAAATTAGTATATGGATACTTTATGACTGGTAATACTTTTTCCATTTTTTTATAGTGTAAATAAATATATATGTGTGTGTGTGTATGTATAGATATGTATATACATGCATATATCTATATATACACACACACACACATATACATCTAAAACAAATGCATATCTCCCTATGGTGAGATATGCAGGAGAAGATATATCAATTCTTAAAACTCATTTAGTTTAAATAATTCTGAAGATACGTACAGATTTTAGTTTGCTGTTTAAACTACATGTTGTTTCCTTGACAGTGTCCTTTGAAAAGGTGTATTTGGGTAAAGATTATATGCTGGGTCTGATTCAGTACTGTGTTGGATGTGATATAATTTTCTAAGTCTGAGCAAAGTGTGTTTGAAAAACAAGAGCAGTTGAAACAGTACCATCATATCTTCATGTTCAAGTGGCTGTTCAAGGTGTCAGTCACTGGTGAACCAGGTCCCACAGTCTGTGCTTAGAGTAATAAATTAGACAGTGCTAGGGCAAAGGCTCAAGCACAAATCCATGAACATTCACAATTTAATTATTAGCATGATCTGTGCAGTTCTGGACCTTGTCCGGTCTCCCAGACAAATGCCTAGGCATGGTTAGGACGTTAAGCCCAGACCTTGTCTAGTGGGAAGTCTGAATGCAGCTATTTTGTCGTGATGACTAACACAGTTAGACATTTGAAAACAAGTTGTGCTATAACTGGTTGATTGTCAGCCAGATAATAGTCCCTAACTTACTTTATTAGCAGTAGTGTAGAAGTAGCTGTAGGAGTCCTGCTTTCACCTGTGTATATTTTACTTAATTTGTACTCACCATTGCTTTCATACAAGGAGGACTATATTCCGTGTATATTGTACTGCAGAGCTATACGTTAGTGGATTTACCTGTTCAACATAGAGATGATGAGTGGAAGTAAAAGTATTAGGCCTTGGCATTGAGGTTTCTGGTTAATTTTAAACCCAGTTCTCGTCTCTTGCCAGTCCTGCATCACAGCAGCTTGATCTCCTTTGGTTAAACCCCTCTGGATTTGCCCCTTTGCAAGTGGGAGAAGGGATGTGAGTCCTGACCTCAAGGTTGTGTGACTGTGTGTCGGCTGTGTGGCTCCCTCATCATCTCGCACCAGGTGTAAAGGTAAAAGGGGGAACAAGTCGCTCTATGAGGAATGTGCATGCTTAAGAGAGTATTAATGAATGGAGGGGCAAAAGTTTTTAAATCTTTATAAATAATGCCTTAGGAAGGAGCTCTTCAATCACATCTGCTCTTGGGGGGGAAAGCTCTGCTTTACACTTCAGTTGATCTGAGGGTTTTCTTCCACAGGAGCAAAGGGTTAGGGTTTTTTTGCTTCGGGATATGCCTCCGGCACAAGAACATGGCTTTATTTGTAATGCAGTGTTGTAGATCGTCCTTTCTGTCTGATCCAGAGGAGACTGTTGTAGGCACCAGTAACAGAGCTTTACCCTTAAAGCAGCTTTTGTACTTTTGTCTACAGAGATGCTCAGTGTGATTCCTGGCTGGATGTCCAAAAAGTGGCTTTTTCACGTTAGAGTCAGAGATGAGTCAAGCATCAGTGAGGTGCATACTCTTGCAAAGATGTTGCGCCCAGTAATTTAGCTGGCATCTGTGATTACTTTCCTGCTCTCATCTAGTGCCTAAGCCACCAGAACTGCACATAATTAATGACTTGAATGTGGGTTTCAGAAAGCCTTGGTGTGGGCCTTTCTCCGTAATCCAGTAGCTTTCTCATTTCCAGGCCATTTTGGAGTGCAGTAGAACCCCCCAGCTCTGAAATAGCCTTCATCTGTCTCCACAGATCGGGGTTGGCTTGCTGGAGACAGCTGCAGACAATGGTTCAGACTTTGCATGTTTTTCTGTTGCCAGATGCTTAATCTCTTGCATTGGCTGGGAAATTGTTAAATGTCCAGTGTTGATGGCTTATTGCTTAAAGAAAAAAAAAAAACTTTTGCAGGAAACATAATTTTTCTTTATTTGATTGAGTGTAAAAACAAAAAAGGAATACCTATAGTCCTTTGTAATTGACAAGTAGACGCCCGGAATTTCAACAGGCCTTGGAACATACCCTTCGACCTTAGAAATCCTCTGGTTTCTTAAACTCTCCATAGCTTCTTCAGTGCTTTCTTTACAAAGGCCAAACAAAATCCATTACACTCAGAGAAAAATAAATCCTATTTAAAAATCACTCTCTTAAAAATATCAATAAAAAGATGATTCTGCAAAATAAAAATTTCAGTATTCCTTGACTGAGTTGAAAGGAAAATACCATAGCAATTTTTGTAAGGGCATATCCTGAATACAAATTTGAATCTGCTTTTGAATTTGGAACCTAGTAAAAACTGCTTTAAATCTGCTAGGACAGTAGAGATTCAGGAGTTTCTCTGAAAAAAGTAAACTGCAGCATTGTGGCTTTTATTTGTGTCATGATCTCAACACATCTATTTATTTATGCTGAGAAACAGATATGCAGATGCTCTCTACTGATAAGTAGCATAACATCAACTGGGTGCCAAAAGTGTTATATTTTTAAAGCTAGCACTTAGGGAAGGAAAACAGAAGTAGTGTAAGGAGACATGAATCTGATCCCATAATAAGCAGCTAACGCTTCATTCATGGATTTTTATTGCAGATGAGGCCCTGAGCAACCTGATCTTACTCTGAAGCTAGACCTGCTAACTGTTTGCTGCCTGACTTGGTCTGTTTTATTTTCTGAATAGAAAATAGAAAGGATGTGTTCTTTCTTACCTTTTCTTCTAACCATACAGGTTTAAGCCAATAAGCAGGAGTAAGATCAGATTCCCTTTGAAGTTTCATTTTGTATGGCTGTGTTTCATGCTTCCATTATCATCATATCAGAACAGTTTTGAAGATGCAGTTGTTTTCCTGACTTTTTGGAGGCAAACTTTTTAAATGGCCTTAGATTACATGGGGAAAAACTGTCAGTTAGGCTTGCGGAGAGTTGCTTGTGCAGCCCTTGCCAAAAATACTTAATGAAATATGGCTGCAGGGGTAATTTTAGGTATACTTTAAAGTGTGATTTTTATTTTTTACTCTTCTAGAAGGCGTTGAACATCTGGCCACGTGAAGTCCCATTTGGATAACTCAAACAGAGATCCCAAATGCAACAACATAATAAATTGATATCCAGATTTGGAATTTGGATTTTCTTTATGTTCAATAGAATTGTTATTGCCTTTGGTGACTAAGGACTTCTCTCATTACTTTGTATGTCTGCTTGGCAGGGCATGTGTCATACCAAATTTCTTAAATGTTTGCTCACCTCCATCTTGCTCTAAAGTAAAATATTCTTTTGAACTCGCAGATACTTTCACACATTTCCAGGTTCTGCAAACTTCTGTCATCAATATCCCTCATTTTTTTCCAACCTGAATGAGATGTGACATTTAACTATTATAAGTAAGTCAATTATCTAATAATTTAACCCGTTTATCTAGCTTCCCAAGTGGCCAGCTCTTTGATAGAACAGGTTTTTAATAGGCCCTCGATTAGATTGTTACATTCATTTAAACTGTGATCTAGGCCATACCTGAAAGTAGGCTAAAACCTGAACTCACCAAGCCAGAATACCCACAGCTATTAATTTGTAAAATAGCATCCTTCAGAAGTGTTTCTGATTGACCCACTTTCTAAATTGGATGATACACCTGATGATTCATTATGAATTTCTTTCAAAGTTGGGATTTTCATTTGTTTGATGTGTATTGCAGTCCCTGGTATTACTGGGAAACAAGAGCAATATTTTGTTGGGTTTAAGTCCCTCCTTTATATGTCTGGGTTGCAGCCCATTGGAAATACTCATTTAATGTTTCCATGTAGCCATACAGTGACTGTGAAAGCTGGCAGATTGGCAGGAGTGGAAACTCAGGTCTGGGTAGATGCATTAGCTATAGAACCAGACAATGACAGCTCATTGACACAGACTGTGGATCACTTCCATTGCTGTGGGTTGCTAATGCCTTTGCAAAAATGCAAAAACCCTACACTTCTGTTTCTGTGTATTTGTGTTTCTGGCGCTGAAGAATTAGTGTTCAGTTGAGTCACGTCATGACGAGAAATTTGGAATGGTCAAGGTTGTCTCTGAAGCTTCTGCAGGAGGATGAGAAGTTTTTCTGGGGTACCTGCAGATCATACCCACAGTCCCTGAGTATCTGACTGAAAAGGTTCTATCGTTCTTTTTTCTTTTCATTTCGAATTTTGTAGGCTTGCTTCAAAATATTTATTCATATTTTACATGAGCCTTTCTCTTGCAATGAAGGTGGTCTAGTTCACGCATGCTTTGATTTCTGCAATGCTTTAAAGAGAGTGGGTTTTTTTTGGTTCTGTTTTGTTTTTTTTTTTCCTTCAGTTAGTTTAACAGAGAAAGGGGCTATTCTGGGAGAATTCAGTCCAGCTTTTTTTGTCATTTAATTGACTTAGAGTATGACTTGGGATGGCTGGAGACATGTAGGCCTGAAACCATTGCACCTAATTATGATACTTAACTGGGACACTTCATGTGGGAGTCTAGACATGCCAGCCCCCTTATATAAGTCAATGGAAAGGGGCCAAGGATCGCCAGAAGGCAGTTCAATGAACCTAAAATCTCTCCATGGACCATCAGGAAAGCATGTGACATGTAAGCTGCTAAGCTAGGCTCCTCAATTATGTTCTCAGAGTTAAGTGAGACAAATTTGGGCCTTAATATCTGGTTATGTATGATGGCCTACACAGGAGGTATTGCAGTATTCCAGAGCAATGTCATGGCACTGTATCTTCCATGTAGAATAGCTTTCTCTGTGGGTTTGCCAAAAGTCAAAGACAGTATGAAAAGACTGAACACAATTTGCAAAGTATTGACTGACAAGAAATGGAAACACCTGTCACAGTGGAGTTAGTGTGATCTAGCATTGCATCTGTGATGTCTGTTAGGAGATCTGTTTCTGTTTCCTTTTGTACTGCTGACCTAGTCTGTGAACTTACAGCAATCATGGCATCTCTTCATGGCTCCCACTTCATAGTCTATGAGATAAATGCTGTTCAACACTGCAGTGAGTGTCTTCTGCTAGGAGTCTTGGACAGCATAAGCTATAGTCTAAATGATGACTTCTAGATGCAACTATAGCATAATATGGAAGATGAAGCTGAACTTGATTTTTAAACTTTTCAGATTAAACTTTTTCTTTCTTGTGGTTTATGTTCAAAATAAATACTTGAAAAAATCATCTTTGAAGTTGCCATTGACTGACCTAATGTGAACTGCTTTAGCTGACATACTAGGAAATGTAATCTCAAACTATCATTCCTAAATAACCAATCTGTGTCTTGACTCAAACTTCATGGCCTTTATAGACTTATTTCTGCATCTTCTCAGGTACTTCCCATTGGAAGTTAAAGGAAGAACACAACAAGAGAGCATAATGTCTTCAGTTTCAGCTTATTACAATGGAAAGACTGTACTCATCACAGGAGCCACAGGTTTCATGGGCAAAGTACTGGTGGAAAAGCTACTGCGCTCCAGCCCTGAAGTGAAAGCCGTTTACATACTTGTAAGGCCAAAGGCTGGACAGTCAATGCAAGAGAGAGTGGCAAATATGTTGAAATGCAAGGTAAGTTTCTATATTTTATTCTAGACTCTAAATGGAAATCTGTTTACCTGGGTGCAGCAGAGGACTTTTTGTTATATTCTACACATGAAGAAAAAAGTACTTTCTTGTGCTTTAACCTGTATACTTTTGTTGTGTCTAAAAACAGAAAAAGAATTGCGCATGAACTCGAATCTGTCTGATTTTGATAGTGACGCAGGATTTAGAACTGTAGTGATGTAATTCTTTTTCTTCCTTTCCACATTGCTCTCTGAGCATTCATGTTTTCAAAAACATATTGCCATAACTGCAGCAAGACTTTTATGAAATTGCTGATAATATAAATGTTCTGTGTTCAAATGGTTAACACAAACTTTTACCAAATGCCTTTGTTGGAAGAAGGGTATCATTTTGCTTTCATGAACTACCTTTTCTCCTTCCCCATTTCAAAAATTAATGTTCAAGTGTTAGCATTCAAAAATAAAATTGAGTGTGAGCCCATCACACCCTACTCCTTGCCCTTGTTAGGGTGTGAAACAAGCACACTGACAGCATAAACTGTGGTACTTATTTCATAAGACAAGGCCTGGTGGTGACCTATAGTGGGATGTGCTTTGCTGCAGTGTAGTTGGGCATCTGCTGTCTTTTGATGTCAGCTACAGTTTAGCCTCAGCTTTGAAATGCTAAAATACTCTTGCGTTTGAGGAGGGTTTTTTCCAAACCTGCCTGCAGCAGAGCACGTAGGTTAAGTCAGTGCAGTGCGTTGAAGAAAAGACCCATATGTCTTCCACACGCACTTGTTTCTTTTGGGCTTTTGACCTGCTGCCCCAGTGAAGAAAACCAAATATCTAGCGTGAGAAGGACGTCAAAGCCTCTTGCTACATTGAACATGAAGGCTTGTAAGGAGGCACTGGTAGAGCAGTTATCTAGTGTGGACTTGACTTGAGGACCTAGAGAGCTTAGACCACTGGTAAGGTCATGAACTTGCTCAGACCCCTCCAACTGTGATAAGTACTGGAGGTCAAGCTGAAGTTCCTCCTGGTGTGAATTTGCACATAGACAATGTGTCTGGCCCTACAAGACAAAGACTTACTTGGAATTAATTTGAGAGAGGGCAGCATATCTTTGGAGTGTTGTGTTAAAACTGTGAATGGGACTTGACTGTCTGGAAAAGTGTTCCTTGTAGTTCTATGGGAGTTAGAGATAAAATAGAGCTATAGATAACATACTTAAGAGACAAACAGGGCTGGAAAAGGAGGTAAGTAGGACTGAGAGAACGTGTAGGTTACTTCTGCTACTGTCCTGAGATATCAAGCTAGAAAAATCTTAAATATACCTATCAACAGAGTTTAATTTTTGTGTTTTTAATAGAGGGTATGTTCTTTCCCTATTTAAGAAAACCTTTGCATTAGTAAGTGACATAAAGGGAACCATCACATTGGTGGTTTTATCCAAGTCTGAAAATGCACAATTTTTGCATTACTTTCCTTTCAGTTAACATTATTGAACAGTTTCTACAGCTTTCATCACTGAAGACTGTGGGTAATGGTTTTCATCACCAAACAGCAAAATCTGAAATGTGTTGTGTTTGCATGGTTTTTTGCTTTTTTATCACTAAGAAAATGAAGAACAAAGCTATTTTTCAAGACTTCTAAAACTTTGTTTGTATTGTTTGCATAAATATTACTGGCTTACTCCTTCAGTTGCTCAGCACAGCTTAGTGTTGTTGTTAGCTCTAGGTGAGGTTCCCTAGTAGCTGTTTTATTGTTGCAGCTGTACTAGATGTACCCTTTCTTTTCCTAGCGTGTGTCAGCAGTTTTAGACGTGACAACAGCAAACAGGACTTAATAACCTCTCCTTGAACCTTGTGACAGCCTGCTTCAATGGGTTTCAAATGAATAAAAGAAGGAGGCAGGTCCCTAAGTTACGTTTCTGCAGCCTTGAAAGGAGAAAACCTTAGGGAGTGCACTCGCAAATCGTTCAAGTGCCTCAAGGAGGAAGGTGGGGTTGTACTCTGAAATTTCTCATTTTCACATCCTAAAAAGGAAGTCTCCCAGGAACCAGAGGAATAGATAAAAACAGGCTGCCAGCTTCTAAATATTCTATAGAAACAAATGAAAATAGTATTTGGGATGAAATAAGATGAAAATAAAAAAGCAAGTTGACAGGAATTATTTGCATTCTATAATGCTTAGGTTCTTCAAGTTCTCTTCTAGATTTTTAGTATTCTTTACAGTATTTTGAAAGCAGCTGCCTATTGTTTTTGATCTCTCTTCATATATCTTTTTGCACAATCTGTGAAATTTGAGTGTTTTCTATAATTATATCTACAGGGGTTTGAACTTTGAAGCACCACATTTGTGAACTGTCCTGTTCACAATGTGTACATGCAAATATGGCGGAAGATGACTACTGTTAAATAAAGGAAAAAAATGTAAACAATAAAAGGGCAACGTGGTGTGAAGGCACAGTTTGTTAACTTGGAATTTTTCAAATTCAGAGTTGAACATGAAGAATGAAATCTAAAAATAATTTGGACATAAATCAGAATCCTTTCACTGTCTTCTGGAGTAGCTGAGCAGATGGCATTGAAGTGTAATATAACACTGATTTTCCTCAGATCTTGTAAAATTAGTTTAACATGAAAATGCATTATTGCATTAATACAAAATGTTTAATAAGCAGATACTTAATTTTCTCTGTATCAACTGCAAATTGAAAGTGTGCATGGAGGAATGTGTGGAACATGGTGACCTTGCCTATTTGTGAAAGGAGATATTCTATTTTCTGGCAGTGGCTCCCCAAGGGAATCAAGCCATCACCCTATGCTTAATGAAATGGCATGTCTAGATAGGGCAGAGCACAGCTGTCGCACAAAAAACACATTTCAGTATTGGCTTCACCCTGAATGTGTCTGTAGATATGGATCACAAGGCGAAGCTTGATAACACTGTTTTGTGCGTTAGGTTCTGGGATGCGTATATTCATCACAGGTAGGAAAACATATCAGCGAGTTTTCTTCTTTATGTTATCTCTGATCCCTCCATGTGCAGGAATAGGCAGGAATACTTGTGGGATTTGGTCTTAAATTCTCTCGAGAGCAGTTACCAGAATAACACTGAGTCACTGGTTGTAGTTTTCAGTTTTTCCCAGTGAGAACAGAGCTTTTTCTGTGCCCTGCACGCAGCAGAACAAGGCTGCTGCCAGGCTGTTTCTCAGGTCTGTTTATTCCATGCTCATAATTAAAAGATCGATCAGAATGGGGAGTGGAAGTGTGTCTGGTCATTGTCCCTGATAGTTCAGAGAGAAAATGGAGAGACTGCAAGGCTGCCAAAAACGAGGAGGTGATTTTTCTGGGTGTATCCAGAAATACTGTCAAATTCTACTGCTTTTTAATGTAGTCGAACTACAGTTTACCCTTATGCTGCCAACAGTTACAGTGGGTAGTGCAGATGGTTTCTCTCTTTGGCCTCTCTCCTACCAAGGAAAACCACGCATTATGATGAAAATGGGCATGGAAAACTGAACTGAACTATCTCATCATGTAGCAGCATTATCAGAAGCCTTTGCCTCTTTGTTATTCCTTTGCCTAGTGCATCATTTTTATACAGTAAGATGTCTTTCTATCTGTTAGCCCTATATATTTAGGCAAACAATACCAGATTTCTTTTTCACCACCTCCCTCCACCATCCCTTTCCCCACTCCCTCACTTGTGCATCTTTCTCATAATTAGTGAAGATTCCCTATGCCAAACCAGTGTAGTTGTATTACCTCTGCAACAGCATCTCCAAATCACTGCAGCCATTGTAACACTGTATGCGTCAGTACCTGGAGCGTAGAAATGAGTTTTGGTGATGAATAGGTCCCATACGCTCAGTAAGACACACAGGGACTGTGCAAACTGGAGCACAACAGAGCTAAAGGTGTTTTCTTTTTATTATATATTTAGCTTTGCCTTACTTTGATCAGGATATAACTGACATAACTGTGGTATTTTTGTACCAAAGGAACAAATCTGCCATTTTAACCAAACCCTTTTTTTCCTGACCCTGTAATTTGTCAAAGGTGTGATAGAGAGGAGCTAAATCTTAAGAATGGTGATATAACTGACACCAGTGCAGGCCATGGTCTTGAACCATCGTGTCCCTCTTTCCTGAGCTAACACCATCTGCTGCCTTACCATTTTGTTTTTTTTCTCTTCTCCAGTTTGTGTTTCTGTTCAAATTGTGAAGGCTGGTGAGGTACTGTTTTGTGTTGTATGCTGTCACCTAATAGTCTACTTCCTACAGCATGAGGAAGAACCAACAAGCTAGCTGGTGATTCCAGCAAGATAATCTTTCACACTGAACAACCTGCCCTTCAGCCCTGGACTCAAGACTTGCTTGCTTGTCCCACGGATCACTTTGTGCTGTTGGGCATTCACAGCCACGTAACTGCTCCTTGTCTCCACACTCTGCCTGGAACATGGGTTTCTGGGGCAAAACAGGGGCAACGGCATTGCTTTTTCAGGTGCTGAGCCAAACCACGCACCAAGCTACAGCCTTATTCTGTGACAGCTTCTCCTCACTTGATCCAGATCCACCCCATGTCCTGACTCAGGTCAAGAAATCTCCCACTTCGACTTTGAAGTAAGTGGAGAGATCTGGCAGCTGTATGCCTTACCTGTTCTTTTATCTGTCCTGCACACAGAGTACCGGCAGGATAATAAACAATCTGAGAAGCATAAAGGTCCACCTTATGATCTATCAGCATAAGCAGATCTGGGCTTCCTATACCTTCTTTCTCTGCTATTGCCCTTGCACCACTGTCAGCACAGATGGCATGCTGTGAAAAGGTTGGAAATGCAAGAAGTGCAACAGGTGGAAGTGGCAAGATTTTTTTCCCCGATTTATTTTTCTTCTATTTGAATACACACATGTTGGAGGAGGAATCTTGAAAAGAGGAAGGTTGAAAGAAATGTGGTGTTTGGACTTGTGTCCTCCATTGCATCAGTCAGATGAATTGAGACTTCAGTCAGCTGAGGAAGAAAGTGTCTTTGCATGACTGAGGCAATTGCCTTATAAGCTATGTCCCAGAGAAAATCAGCTCATCTTATAGTTTCATAACCACAGTGCAGTTTCCAACATTTAATAGTGTGCATGGATGCTGCACAATAATTTAGAATTTCTCTGTGTTGCCTAAGTTGTTCAGAGATGCATTCAAAATTACAGATTTAGAAACAACTCTGAATTATCTTTACTGTGCATGTTTTGTTTCAAATACATGTGACTAATGACAGTAAATAATAATAACCACCATTTTCTGTTTATATAATGTATTTCTTTACTAAGAATTTCCAATGTGTCTGGTGAGTCTGACTCATTTGGGGGCCCTTTTGCAGACTGATTCCATTTGGGATATTTGAAATTAGAAATCTTTAAAAGAAGCACCCCAGATGAGCAATCACTTTGAAAACACTGATCAGTTTTCATATTTGAAAATGTTTGCTGTATCCATACTCCTTAGTAGGACCACATACTTGTTCTGTATTGTCTATGCATGTAGAAATGTAGACGTGAAACAAAATGTTGAGAGGTGTCTATATCTCATTCTCAGAAGATGAGCCTTTTTTTTTTTTTTTTTTTTTAAAAGGAAGCTGGAGAGAAAACACTGGTGACAGGACTGGGATATGATTTAGACATTCACGACCAGAGAAAGGAAGCAGTCAAAGAATGAGTTTGTGGTATTGCTAAAGAAAGGACTTGTGTTTTGGTTATGAAAAGGTACAGTGAATGTCAAGACATCCAAAAGAGATGTCAGCCAAATTCAATGATGGCATAGAGAGAGAGAGAAAAACAGATCAGGAACAGAAGAGTAAAGGTATAAGTCTATGACAGAATGGTGACAGCAGAGGACATGTTGGAAATGGAGGGAAAAAAAAGAACAGACGCAGAAGATAAAAGGACTAGTAAAAGGCTGCAAGAGTGTGAAAGGTTAGAGATTCTGACAAAACAGAAAAAAAAGAGAAGAAAGACAGTCTGCAGAAACTAATAAGAAGATAATGTTTGGAAAAAAGTTTGTAAAAAGCAGCAGCAGCAAAGTGTGAGAAGTAGGGAGTTAGAGTTGGTGAATGTCACAGGTGTTTGCCCTCAAATCCTTTAAGTCTGAATAAAAAGCCTGGTGAGCTCATGAGCAGAATGAGAAGTAGTTGAATTATAATATTTCATATCCCAAGATGATCAGATAATGTTTTCCTGGATAATGTCTCCTAAGATTTCCTAAATAGATTAATCTTCATGAAGCTTTTAAGAGCATGGGAGCAGAGTGTGTAGGAACTATACAAGATGTTCTGGAGAAGAAGGCTCTTGTCTTTCACTTAGATGTTACTTTTTAAATTTTTTTTGCAGTCATTTATTGAAAAGGCAAAGTGATTTGTTGATGAACATCTATTAAAGAGCGGTAGTTCTTTGCCCCTCAGTCTTAACTGTGTTGCAAGACAGAAGAGGTTAAGTCACTACCCACTCTGTTCTCTCTTCTCTGCAGTCCTCAAGTTATGCATGATTAATATTTTATTTTGCAAAACAAAATCTTTCTGAAGCTCTAAACTCTTCTTTTTCCTTTTGGCCAGTTAAACTGTCCATTTCCCTCTTCCTCTCTGTGTCTGTCATGACCTCATGCGGACATCCGTGTGGTCTCAGTAATTCTCTGTTCCTCCCAGTCACTATTATCAAGGGTCTGAAAGAGGTACCGTTCTCCTATTTCAGGGGGAAAACAAAGTCTCTTTCTTGTCTTCTAATTAAGACCAATCTTTGACACTGTCACAGTGCGGTTGCTATTCCCAGAAAAAATCATCACCTGTTTTATCAGTAGTGAGTATTATAAAGAACACTGCAGAGATTTTACTATTTCAAAAATAATACTTCTGTTCAATGCAGTTTCAGCTAATTCTTTTTTTATGAACCTGAAAATGCAAGTCTCTCCTTCCTAGCTTGTTTTTGTGTGCCTGTCTCTGCACTTTTCCCTTGTAAGGTTAGTCATTTGGGCTGTGCTGCTGGCAGTGAAATGTTCTGTTTATGATTTTAGATTAGTCGGTTCCAAAGTACTTCCTTTGGAGGTGGAAAAGTCTTTCTATTAAATCTGGCTTCCAAAACGCTTTATAGATTCTTTTAACAGTAGCAAAAGAGGCAAAAAAAGACTGTCACTAAGAGTGCCAGAATATCCTATCACGGGCCAAGACTGAGACTATATTTTTGTATGTATGTGAAGCACAAATGAACTAGGGCGGTTCACATTTATCTTGTAAATTAAAATCTTTTGGTGTCAAAACCTGACACATCAAATTCCTCATTTGTCACCCCAAAAAGCAATTACAGGTTTTGATGAGCTCTGACCAATTCTGGCTTCCTCAGTGCCTAGTTGTCTTCAAATTACTTTTGTGGTTTGTAAACTCGGAAGAAGCTTGCTGATCCAGAGTAGGAAGCATTTCCCGTTTAGGGACACATCCACTGAGACAAACAGAATGGTGGTAAAGCTGATGCTGGTCCAGATGCTCGGACACCTGCAAGAAAAAAGCAGCTTAAAGTATAGCGTCCTGTTGGCACAGTCCCATCAGAGCACCTCATGCCTCATCAGAGCTGGCATCTTACCAGAGCACAGCTTTGCAGACTTGGTGTGAAGGCACTCCATCTTTCATATCAGCCTCTTACTACAAGGTGCGTGTAATGTTTGCAAGATGTCTGTTAGACAAATCACGGCTAATGCATGCAAAATACAATTTGTGCAAAAGCTAGGAAAGTTCGCTTTCTGGAGTTCAGCTTTCTACACACTTATTTGTTCAGTTGCAACAACAAAGGAGTTAGTTGTTTCTGTCTTGCATGTTATTATCCTACACAGATATTCACCACCTACAAAATCATATCTTTATTTTTATCCTCATTCTGTTGTTTCAAAATAAATGATCAGATTTCAGAAGCTATTTTTGTTTTCACTCAGTACCTTCCAGTTAAGTAAAGCATGATCTAGACAGCAGCACATTCAGGGGAGAATATAGATCCTTAAATATAAACCTGCCTGAAAAAACCCTCTAGCTGATTCTATTTTGGAATGCAGTAAAGTAAAAGAAGACTGAAAAGAAAGGAGTGATCTGTTTCACATTAAATATCCAGCAAGAGACTGATGCGCAAATTTAAATATAGATATCCTTCTGTTAAATTTGTAAAGATTGCATGGTTAATTTTATGCAGTTCTTTGAGAACACTGTTGGTCAGTGACTTCATTTTATCAAAATAACATTATGGTCAAGTTTCTTTATGCAGTAGACACAAAATTGTGCGCTGAAGTCCAGTTAATATACACATTGGTATATATACAAATGCACATGTAGGCATAAAGGCGCCCTGTTTCAAGCTAGCCATTTTTGTTTTATTTAATGGTGGATATGCTAAGGGATTAGTATGTTAACAATGATGATGTGTACAGGGAACAATTCTGATAGCAGATAAAGGACAAAATAAGGAAGGGTCCAACCCTTGAAGCAAATGAACAGACAGTTAAGTTTAGAATGTTGCAATTACCCCAAAATACCCAAAAGTAAGATGTTCTCATCAGTAACAGCATGGAGGTTCCAGTCAAGCCGTGTTTGCTACTGTACATAAAATTAAGCGCATTTTTAATTCTTCATAAGCAGTGATATTTTGGGACCTCTGTAGCCAGCAACTGCTTCTTGACATGTTTTTTTTAATGTGCAAAGGTGTCCTACAAAGAAAGAGGGAATGTCACCAGAGAGTTAGCAAATTAAGATTATAGTTGAGTGACAGCTTTAAAGGATCTTCATAACTTTGCGTGAATTTGCATTTATGTGTAAGTGCTTTCTGGTGTGCAGTCAAGGCCCAGTTCCTGAAATCAGTGGAATTTCTTAGTATCACAGAATCACAGAATGGTTGAGGTTGGAAGGGACCTCTGGAGATCATCTAGTCCAACCTCCCTGCTCAAGCAGAGTCACCTAGAGCACGTTGCACAGGATCGCATCCAGGCAGGTTTTGAATATCTCCAGAGAAGGAGACTCCACAACCTCTCTGGGCAACCTGTTCCAGTGCTCTGTCACCCTCACAGTCAAGAAGTTCTTTCTCATGTTCAGGTGGAACTGCCTCTGTTTCAGTTTGTGCCTGTTGCCTCGTGTCCTGTCGCTGGGCACCACTGAAAAGAGTCTGGTCCCATCCTCTTGACACCCTCCCTTTAGATATTTGTATACATTAATAAGATCCCCCCTCAGGCTAAACAGGCCCAGCTCTCTCAGTCTTTCCTCAT